>NC_042958.1:7753731-7838731 GCF_901001165.1 Salmo trutta
CCCATATGAATGCCACCAACCATGCCATTGTGCAGACACTGGTGAGTGGTCCAAGAAGGCTTATAAAACTGCTGAGATAATAAAGCTCCAAAAAAAGTGCTATAAATGATGACCTCCGATCTTGTCATCGTCTCCCAGGTCCACCTCATGAACCCGGAGAATGTGCCCAAGCCCTGCTGCGCCCCCACCAAGCTGCACGCCATCTCCGTGCTCTACTTCGACGACAACTCCAACGTCATCCTGAAGAAGTACAAGAACATGGTGGTCAGGGCCTGTGGTTGCCACTGACAAACCGCCAAACCGCCGCGTGGTCATGGTCACCTGACCGCGGCGCGGGCTGCAGCGGAGACCGTGTGAACACGACATCCTGGGTCTGCCTGTATGTCAGTGTGTGTACTACCCTCTCTCATACTCAGGATGAGGAAGGAACTGATTAAGGACCAGACCAATCTCTCTCATCTAAGTGATGTTCAAATTCTCAGACGGCTACTGGCTTCATTACAGCAAAAGAACTCGAAGACGTAGGGGAATTGACTCAATGTTATCTCAGGGCGGGCAGCCAATCCCGTCAGATGTAGTCGAATGACACAGAAAACATGTAGAAATCTACATGGGGGAGACAGCATTAGCCAAACTACTGTGCATTCGGAAAGTATTCAGACCCCTCGACATTTTCCACATTTTGTTACCTTACAGCCTTATTCTAAATTTGTTTTTTATTTTTATATCTAATCTACACACAATACCCCATAATGATGAAGCGAAAACAAGTTTTTAGAAATGTTTATTTATTACATATAAAAAACAAATACCTTATTTACATAAGTATTCAGAAATTGAGTTCAGGTGCATCCTGTTTCCATTGATCATCCTTGAGATGTTTCTACAACTTGATTGGAGTCCACCTGTGGTAGATTGGACATGATTTGGAAAGGCACACACCTGTCTATATAAGATCCCACAGTTGACAGTGCATCTCAGAGCAACAACCAAGCCATAAGGTCACTCTGACAGAGCTCCGGAGTTACTCTATGGAAATGGGAGAACCTTCCAGAGGGACAACCATCTCTGCATCACTCCACCAATCAGGCCTTCATGGTAGTGGCCAGACAGATGCCACTTCTCAGTAAGGCACATGACAGCCCTCTTGGAGTTTGCCAAAAGGCACCTAAAGGAAACTCAGACCATGAAAAACAAGATTCTCTGGTCTAATGAAACCAAGATTGAACTCTTTGGCCTGAATGCCAAGCGTCACTTCTGGATGAAACCTGGCACCATCCCTACGGTGAAGCATTGTGGCAGCATCATGCTGTGGGGATGTTTTTCAGCAGCAGGGACTGGGAAACTAGTCAGGATCGAGGGAAAGATTAATGAAGCAAAGTACAGAGATCCTTGATGAAAACCTGCTCCAGAGCGCTCAGGACCTCAGACTGGGGCGAAGGTTCACCTTCCAATAGGACAACAACCATAAGCACACAGCCAAGACAACGCTGGACAAGTCTCAATGTCCTTGAGAGTCTCAGCCAGAGCCCAGACTTGAACCTGATCTAACATCTTTGGAGAGACCTGAAAATAGCTGTAAATGTGATATTTCAGTTTTTGCTTTGTCATTTTGGGGTATTGTGTGTAGATGGATGAGGAAAAGAAAACATCCATTTTAGAATAAGGCTGTAATGTAACAAAATGTGGAAAAAGTCAATGGGTCTTAATACTTTCCCAATGCATTGTATGAATAAAATATACTGTCTGACTAACCAAAGCCTGATTTTATCATCAACAATCTGCTGATATTGTAATATTTATGTCACGATACATTAGTTAATGTAAAGACATATTTTCTACTCCTCGTTATTGTACTCGTAAGCTTTTCCGCCATATTCACCTGGCTTCCAAAAATATATAGGCCGAACGCAAACGACCACATACTATTTTAGTTGTGAACTCCTTAAAATATCTTAATTTGGTCAATATTTGCCAGTCTCATGCGGTGTTTATTTCACTGAACTGGTTCATCAGGTAGCAGGTTATGGCTCAACTGGTATACCGCTCCAAAGACTTTCACCTCATCCCTCGGACATACCGCAAACTGCAATTTCCATGTTATTCCCAAAAACCTGCAGAGTGGAAAAAGCTATTTGTTGGTCAAACCAGCTGATCAAATGTTTAGGACCAATTTTCTGAAATTAGCTTCGGTGTGGTTTATGACCATTTTTCTTTGAGGTTTTGTTAATTTGAAAGAAATAGAAACTGTCAATGCATTTACAGATCAACTGCATGTTACTGAACTTCGAGTACAAACATTCAAAACATGCTAAGACATTGACATATGGGTTTATAAACAGAACAGTTGACTAAAGCTGAAAATTGGATACCCTTGTGCCAAAAGAAAAATCACAAAATATACCTCTGGTAAGCTGCTGTTTACATTTGTGATCATGTTTAGACTTACTTTTGTGTGTAAATACTTGTACATTTTCAGCTTATTTATTGCACCTCTTAAAATGTCATGCCATATTACAGAGAAATGTGAACAAATGAAAAATACAAACTATTTTTGGAAAAAGAAATTTTATTACAAAATCTCATGTTACAACTTGCCTTCTGTTTACAAAATTCATGGGCAGTTTACAACCCACTCAAGAAAAAAAAAATACCGCTTTCCTTCACTGGAGTCTGCCTAGACCATGTGCTATCCATAAAGATTGTACTAACAATATGTGGTTAGCCTCTGAATGCATTTGTTTCCCTTAATTGAGCATTGAATGTAAAAACTGCCTCATACAGCAACTCCATGAACATACAATCTTTTGATCCACCCCAACCGCCCCAGAATAGCACACACACACACATCTGGAAAGAAGGAAAATGAACATTGCCATCATACCTTACTGACTAAACAAGTCAAATATAATTGATCATTATGTGGGTGGAAAATATATTTTTGGGGGATTCTGTTTTTGCTCTTCCAAACATGCGAGGTAAACCAAACATTCCAGATGTTTTTCAAAGGTAGATAAACCCAAAGTAAAAGTGACCATAGCACTAATGTTCTGTCATTCTTGTGCTTCACTGGGAGAATGTTTTACACTGGGGCCTGATAGTCAATAGAACAGAATATTAAATGAGCTTTGTGAAATCTATTGCATTTACACAAGGACATGTTCCATTCTAATGAACTAGCCGTAGAAAACCATTTTAAAATATAGATTTTTTTTTGTACATTTGACACAATCCCTTGCAAACCATTTGAGGGACTTTGTCAAACATGGACTAATGACAAATACAGTTTTCCTGTAATGACCCAAACGGGTAGATTCCATTCCATCCATTCAAAAGGCATGACTTGAGCGTACAAACTGACGATCACAATCATTGTTCATAAAAACGGTGATAACACCAACATGGCGCCTGATATTGGGCCGTGCCGGGACCGAACTGAAGCCTCACAGCACAAACATATATATATAAAAAAAAATAGGTCTACATTCAGACTTTTTGTAGCACATTTACGATGTCAGAAGAACACACAAAAAGGGCAGTTTGACACGAAACACTGAAAAGTAGTTTCCTGCAGCCTTCCCCGACATAGCCAACAAGCAGTTCGTGGGGCTCTACGAAAACATAAGTGGGATACAAATATAGTTGATAAGAGATAGTATGGAGTAGGTCAAGAACTGAGTTTCCCTGAGAGTTAAGTTAGTTAGGCCGTTACTGGCATGGATGAGAAGAATCAACAACTTAACACTCAACGTCACGCAGCTTTGACCTCTTCGCTGCAGTAACATTACATTAGTGGCTCGTGATTTATCAGCATGATTTCCTTAAATCACTAAAAATATCATTTTTGAAATTTCAGACAAACTCAGTCAGGTTAAATGATACAACCGGCAGGCACCATATATACGACGACCGTCCTTGAGTTGTGTCAAGCGTTGGGATGACTATAACGGTATGCATTGTCAAGGTCTGACTGATTAAGTACCGCTGGCAAAAAGTGGTTGTCGATCACATCATTTCATTTCCAGAGGAACAGTGGGACTAGGCAGCACAAACGAATACAGTCACACAAACTATTGGATTATAAACAGAAACAAAAGGGGGGTAAACAAGGCATTACAGAGAGGGGTAAAAAA
Source organism: Salmo trutta (assembly GCF_901001165.1). Lineage (NCBI taxonomy): Eukaryota > Metazoa > Chordata > Actinopteri > Salmoniformes > Salmonidae > Salmo > Salmo trutta. Next base: position 7,757,865 of record NC_042958.1, read on the forward strand.
ATAATTAAAAAGTGTCTTGATTCTCCTGCTTTCTGAAAGGAAAACGATCAGAGAGAAGAGAGCATTCCTTTCATTGGCCAGATATGCTGTGTGGGGGAGGGAAGAAGTAATGACAGATGTTGATTGGATAGTGCTACAGCTCGTCTCGGGCCTGCTTCATCACAAAGCCGTGCAGGCTCTCCAAGTCGCGCCCTCCATGATGCTCCTCACCTTGCACACCCGCCCTGAACATCAGCAGCGTGGGGTACCCACTCACCTGTAGGAGGGAAAGAGGACAAAGTTTCGAGTCTGACATCCACTAAGGTAACAACACCTAGCTAGCCCTGACCTCTTCAGTGTTTGCTGATCTGAAGGGAATGGATAAGTATAAGTAATATTGTCTCAATTTCACCTAGTTCTGCAATGCCTTCACCTATCACTTCCACCTTTCCCATTCCTTCAGATGTCAATGCCGAAGGAATGGGGATATTCTCTTACTGAAAACCACGCATGACCCATCTAAACTCAGAGAAAAAAGAAATGTCCTCTCACTGTCAACTGCGTTTATTTTCAGCAAACTTAACATGTGTAAATATGTGTGAACATAAGATTCAACAACTGAGACACAAACTGAACAAATTCCACAGACATGTGACTAACAGAAATTGAATAATGTGTCCCTGAACAAAAGGGGAGGGGGTCAAAATCAAAAGTAACAGTCAGTATCTGGTGTGGCCACCAGCTGCATTAAGTACTGCGATGCATCTCCTCCTCATAGACTGCACCAGATTTGCCAGTTCTTGCTGTGAGATGTTACCCCACTCTTCCACCAAGGCACCTGCAAGTTCCCGGACATTTCTGGGAGGGGGGGGGGATGGCCCTAGCCCTCACCCTACGATCCAACAGGTCCCAGACGTTCTCTATGGGATTGAGATCCGGGCTATTCGCTGGCCATGGCAGAACACCAACATTCCTGTCTTGCAGGAAATCACGCACAGAACGAGCAATATGGCTGGTGGCATTGTCATGCTGGAGGGTCATGTCAGGATGAGCCTGCAGGAAGGGTACCACATGAGGGAAGAGAATGTCTTCCCTGTAATGCAGTGTTGAGATTGCCTGCAATAACAAGCTCAGTCCGATGATGCTGCGACACACCGCCCCAGATCATGACGGACACAGTGCTCAGTTTGACTAGGCTACTGATACCTACTTTGTGTTGGTACAGTGTGTGAAGCGGGGCACAGTGCTCAGTTTGACTAGGCTACTGATACCTACTTTGTGTTGGTACAGTGTGTGAAGCAGGGCACAGTGCTCAGTTTGACTAGGCTACTGATATTATTGCCAGGGGTTGTCTGGTATGCAAACGACTCAGCACTGAAAGACAGGACGCATCAGTTGTCAGATGGTGATGGTGTTTTCGGATGGTAGTATGTAATATGAGCACAACATTTTAGTGAACCGGCGATTCGTTAAGTTTGAATTTATTTTCTGACCGATGCACGCTACATTTGGATCGGTTTGGGGGTCAGCGGACCGATGCACTTGTATCTTAAACATTTGAATCGGGGGGGCAATGTTTACCGGTGAATGGTTACATCCCTATTGTTTAGCAGTGTGAATCACGAATTCATTCATTTCTACCTGTTAGCCTCTAAAGAGCCAGACAGGCTGCAGCTGAAGAGACGACTGCCCCCCTGGCCTTGAGTCAAGGGAAATTCCAGAGAACGCCCGAGTGATAAAGGTTGTGATGGTCCTACCATGGACTGTCCTAGTGATAAAGGTTCTGATGGTCATTGACTTAAAGGACAATGAGGGAGTCAGATCCACTGTTCCGGGTAGCGCAGCATCACTGATCAACCAATCCTACAATGAGGTGGCTGTGGAGCCAGAGATCACAACCTCAGCTAACCCAGTTCACCGTTTCTGCTTCCTGTGGCCCTGGGTCACACCTGCTGTTGTTTGTGTGTTTATAATAACAGCATGTCTCAAGTTGCAGGATCTCAACGTCTTGCTGTTTACACCCCAGAGCATGGTAGACTTCACTAGCGCTATTTCTGAGCCATCTCTCAGCTCCAGACAGTCAATGTACAATATAGAACACCTACTGAAAACCTGTTGCAGATCGTCCTCTCCACTGTGCAGTCCACTTTGCCAATCTTGACATCAGTCAGGCCAGGGAACTCCTTCTTAGACAGGTCCTCCCAGGTAGGTGCCAGACTCTTACAGTGGCCACACCTGGAGAGGACGGGAGGTAACTTATGGTTATGTCTTCTAGTGGTGGAACGTCGTTTTAAGTAAATCACCAACTCAAATTGCCTTAAATATTGTACATTTCATACGGTGAGATGGGTTAAATAGAATATACGTGCTTCTACACCTGCATTGCTTGCTGTTTGGGGTTTTAGGCTGGGTTTCTGTACAGCACTTTGAGATATCAGCTGATGTAAGAAGGGCTTTATAAATACATTTGATTTGAATAGCTCATAAAGGAGCTCTTTCTTACCATGGTGCGTAGAACTTGATGAATACCAGCCCCTTGGCCACTGTCTCGTCAAAGTTGGCCTCTGTGAGTGTAACTACGCCAGACTGAAAGGGGGAGAATTTTTGTTGTTGTTGATCATTTCAGATTGCATCATTCATGGTCCTGTATTGGTTTATACGTCCACAAGACCAGTAATTCAAAGTAGCCGCCTAAGTCCATAAACCGGACATCCGAGACGAATCGAGTTCTACGTTTTATTGGAAGTAGCATCAGATCTGTCCTTTAACCACACGTGTCATGTCTTTGTTCCAAGGTTTAGACTTTAGTGATGTCACCGTTCACACAACATTCTAATATAATGATAACAAATGCCATTTAGCAGACACTTATCCAAAGCGACTTACAGGCACGCGGGCATACATTTTAACTATGGGTGGTCCCGGGAATCGAACCCACTATCCTGGCGCTGCAAACACAAAAATAGCTAGCCTGCCCATAATTGAGACTTCTAGTTAACCGTTGTGTAGCAGAGGCCTATGCCTGGAATCCAGTCTGCAGTAGACTGCGAGTCGAACAGCTTGGCCTGGTAATCTCACTGCTAAAACATCAGCCTGAGATCTTATTCACTTATTAAGTATCTGGAGAGGTAAGCTGTAAAAGCGTGCTGCCCACACACGCAACAAGGTGTCCGGACCCAAAATTAGATCTCGACGTAGGCATTTACCCACAACATAGCATGTGGAGTATTTTAAATCTGGAAGGCACATGTGCTTGGCCCTATTATGCCTGAGAGTCACACACACACTGTAGTACCTCCTCTTTGGCTTGCTCGTCGCTGGGTACTGGGATCTCATTGGCATGTGGGTGTTCATCATCCTCCTTAGCAGCAGCAGCAGCAGCCTTGACCTGGTTGTCCACAAAGTCCTTCAGAGAGTCCAGGTCCCGCTTGCCTCTGTACTGGTCCGCCTGAACAGACAACACCACCACCGGAAAGGGTTAACAAACTGACTCATTAAATGGTGAAGTCATAGCTCCTCACAAACATGAATGGGTTACAGAACACAATGACACAAGGTCTTCTTCAGTGAGGTAGCCAACCAAACTAGGTACCTTCTCTCCATCCTTGAAGAAGAGCAGTGTGGGGTAGCCACGCACAGCGTTCTCAGAGCACACGTCATAGTGCTGGGTGCAGTCCACCTGGCCAATCACAACACACTAGTTTAATCAGCATTTATTCAGCATATCCAGCTGGTAAAGCAAGTTGTGCTTTTCATGTGGAAATATTAACATGCAGTAACTTCTACTACCACTGGGCTGTCAGTCCAATACAAACATCAAACCACAGCCATAAATAACATTTGTTGAAGAGGATAGTATCATTCTACTGTACAAAGGAGTCGTCATAAGTTCCGTATCCTAGACTGTTGCACGTGACAAACATGGCGCTCTAGTCCCCTGCCGGTGACTCGTCACCCACCTTGCTGATCTTGATGTTGTCTGAGTACTCGAAGCTGGTGGCCAGCTGCTCCCAGGTCGGGGCCATGGCCTTGCAGTGACCGCACCAGGGGGCAAAGAACTTGACAAAGTGGGACCCTGCGAAGAAGAGAAGAAAAAGAGAGATTGTAGTTAATACCGGAAAACATCATATATAAAATGTACAGTAAGTCTCCCGAGTGGCGCAGCGGTCTAAGGCACTGTCGCAGCTGGCCACAACCAGGAGACCCATGAGACAATTGACCCAACGTCGTCCGGGTTAGGCCGGCTGCACAGTGTTTCCTCCGACACATTGGTGCGGCTGGCTTCCGGGTTAAGCGAGCAGTGTGTTAAAGAATCAGCGCAGCTTGGCCGGTCATGTTTCGGAGGCTCTCGACCTTCGCCTCTCCCGAGTCCATACAAGAGTTGCAGCAATGAGACAAGACTAACTACCAAATGGATATCACGAAAATAGTGGAGAAAAAAAGGGGGTAAAAATTACCACTAAATAATAATGTACAGTAAGGGGTAGAGGTCGACCGATTAATCGGACTGGCTGATTAATTAGGGCCGATTTCACGTTTTCATAACAAATCGGTAATCGGCATTTTTGGACACCGTTCATGGCCGATTACATTGCACTCCACGAGGAGACTGAGTGGCAGGCTGACTACCTGTTGTACGAGTGCAGCAAGGAGCCAAGGTAAGATGCTAGCTAGTATTAAACGTATCTTATAAAAAAACTATAAATCTTAACATAATCACTAGTTAACTACGCATGGTTGATGATATTACTAGTTTATCTAGCTTGTCCTGCGTTGCATATAATCGATGCTAATGTTATGTTAATATGATGTTAATTTATCATTGAATCATAGCCTACTTCGCCAAACGGGTGATTTAACAAGCGCATTCGCAAAAAAAAGCACTTTCGTTGCACCAATGTGTACCTAACCATAAACATCAACGCCTTTCTTAAAATCAATACACAAGTATATATTTTTAAACCTGCATATTTAGTTAAAATAAATTCATGTTAGCAGGCAATATTAAACTAGGGAAACTGTGTCACTTCTCTTGATTTCATTGCACGCAGAGTGAGGGTATATGCAACAGTTTGGGCTGCCTGGCTCGTTGTGAACTAATTTGCCAGAATTTTACGTAATTATGACATAACATTGAAGGTTGTGCAATGTAACAGCAATATTTAGACTTATGGATGCCACCCGTTAGATAAAATACGGAACGGCTCCGTATTTCACTGAAAGAATAAACGTTTTGTTTTCAAAATGATAGTTTCCAGATTTGACCATATTAATGACCTATGGGTCGTATTTCTGTGTGTTATTATATTATAATTAAGTCTATGATTTGATAGAGCAGTCTGAGCGGTGGTAGGCAGCAGCAGGCTTGTAAGCATTCATTCAAACAGCACTTTAATGCGTTTGCCAGCAGCTCTTCGCCATGCTTCAAGCATTGCACTGTTTATGACTTCAAGCCTATCAACTCCCGAGATTAGGCTGGCAATACTAAAGTACCGATTAGAACATCTAATAGTCAAAAGTATATTAAATACAAATGGTATAGAGAGAAATAGTCCTATAATAACTACAACCTAAAACTTCTTAACTGGGAATATTGAAGACTCATGTTAAAAGGAACCACCAGCTTTCATATGTTCTCATGTTCTGAGCAAGGAACTTAAACATTAGCTTTCTTACATGGCACATATTGCACTTTTACTTTCTTCTCCAACACTTTGTTTTTGCATTATTTAAACCAAATTAAACATGTTTCATTATTTATTTGAGACTAAATTGATTTTATTGATGTATTATATTAAGTGATAAGTGTTCAAAAGTGTTCATTGTTCATTCAGTATTGTTGTAATTGCCATTATTACATACACACACACATATAAAAATCGGCAGATTAATCGGTATCGGCGCTGAAAAATCATAATCGGTCGACCTCTAGTAAGGGTAGCTACAATCTGAAAGTACAGAATTAAGGTATTTTGCAGTTGTATGTAATTAACTCAAGTTAGAGCGTTTCAGCTTACGGATGGGTATTTAGTTGATGGAATAACATGAGAAATTACATCAACTATAAAATCGCCTGTGCGTTACTGGCCCGGAGACTAAAATACATTGAGCTCAGAGGTTAAATGCTACCCATTACGCAATTTTGTCACAGCCCATCTTGCCACCATTTAAAGGTTGGACACAAACATCCCTCTTAAAAATTATCCTGTCATATCCTGTCTTTTTTCCCCTCAAACAGGAATCATTTATTTTTCTTTCTCAAACAAAACATTCAACTCAAAACCGGGCTGAAGAGCTGCAATTTCAGCAGGACATTTATTGTGACCATCATTTATTTTTGTTGTGCTTGTCCAGTGACCGGAAACATGTGGTTTGCATGAGATAAATGTAGAGTGGATTGCATCATGGTTTCAAGGGAATGACAGCATCTAAATTATGGTAATCGCTGTAGAAAATGGACATATGCAGCTTACAAAAACAGCTGCGTTAAAGAACCCTCACATGTTATATTTCGGGTATAAATAGACAAGCCTGGTCCCAGGTCAGTTTGTGCGGCCTTGCCAACTCCTATGGTGCGAGACATCAGAAACAGATCTGGGACCAGGCTATAAAGAGACTGTTGGCATATGTATATTGCACTGACAGATCCCAGTCCTCCCCCACGTTACCTTTAGCGATGTGGGCCTTGAAGTTGCCGGCAGTGAGATCAAACAGGCCCTGCTTGGGCTCTGGGGCTTTGGGAGGCTCCAGTTCAGTCTCTGGCTCCTGCATCATGCCACACACCAAATAAAGACTGCCATCACGTAACATTAGTCTGAAGGTTATATTCAGATGGTCTGAAAGGTTTAACGCAGGGATGTCCAACTGGTGGATTTTATTTGGACCCCAAGTTTTCAATGATTTATTGTTGGACATAAAAGACTGAAAACATTATTTAAATTTTGGAACTCTGTTCCAAAAAATGACCATGCATAATAGAGATATGTGATTGCTTACAAATGGAAGCAAGGTATGAAATGATTATGTTTTAGACAAATATTACGTAGTTACGAAAGTTCAAATCAGTAAGGCTGATTTGAATGTCCAACTCTTTCACAATTACCAAGCGCAGAGATCATCATTCAATGGTTAACTCCAGCATTTGAGCACGACACGCTAAGGCAACGTCCCCATGCCTGCTGATTAACCTACGGGCTCACTACTGCAATTACACTATATATACAAAAGTATGTGGACACCCCTTCAAATGAGTGGATTCAGTTATCTCAGGTGTGGCTGACAAGTGTATAAAAATCGAGCACACAGACATGCAATCTCCATAGACAAACATTGGCAGTAAAATGGCCTTACTGAAGAGCTCAGTGACTTTCAACGTGGCATCGTCATAGGATGCCACCTTTCCAACAAGTCAGTTGTCAAATTTCTGCCCTGCTAGAGATGCCCCGGTCAACTGTAAGTGCTATTATTGTGAAGTGGAAACTACTAGGAGCAACAATGGCTCAGTCACAAAGTGGTAGGCCACACACACCCACAGAATGGGACCGCCGTGTGCTGAAGCGTGTAAAAATCGTCTGTCCTTGGTTGCAACACTCACTAGCGAGTTCCAAACTGCCTCTAGAAGAAACGTCAGCACAAAAACTGTTTGTCGGGAACTAGTGAAATGGGTTTCCATAGCAGAGCAAGCCAACTATAAAGTTTGGTGGAGAAAGAATAATGGTCTGGGGATGTTTTTTATGGTTTGGGCTAGGCCCCTTAGTTCCAGTGAAGGGAAATACAGCATACAATGACATTCTAGACGATGTGATTCCAACTTTGTGGAAACAGTTTGGGTAAGGCCCTTTCCTGTTTCAGCATGACAATGCCCCTGTGCACAAAGCGAGGTCCAAACAGATATGGTTTGTCGAGATCGGTGTGGAAGAACTTGACTGGCCTGCACAGGGCCCTGACCTCAACCCCATCGAACACCTTTGGGATGAATAGAAATGCCGACTGCGAACCAGACCTAATTGCCCAACATCAATGCCCGACCTCACTAATGCTCGTAGCTGAATGGAAGCAAGTCCCCTCTGAAATATTCCAACATCTAGTGGAAAACCTTCCCAGAAGAGTGAGACTTCTAACAGCAAAGGGGGGGAACCAAGTCCATAATAATGTCCATGATTTTGGAATGACATTTTCAACAAGCAGGTGTCCACATACACTACATGACCAAAAGTATCACTTTCCTTTCTCTCGACCAATGGGAATAAACCTAGGGTCTCTCACTTGCTGTTTTACAGTAAAAATCTTCCAAACGACCTTCCACCTCCCCACCACCACCTGAAGGCCCGTCATTGGAATAGCGTTTTTCCGGGGGGGGGGGGGGGGGGTGGTATTTGATGCCAGCTATCTGCCATCTACATCTGGCTCTGAGGAGTATTTCTTCAGAGACGAGGCCTAGCCCAATATAGCCAAATAAAAATGCCGTATTGCATTCTGTCTTTGTCGTCCATTCAGTTAAGAACGTACTCGATTTAAATATCTGTTTGGGCTTCTTGCGGTCAATTTGCAGTCTACAAATTATTTGTAATTATCTTACAGCCCCCCGACCATCCACTAACGAAAACAAAAATCTTCCCGTGGCTAAATCTAGTTGATGATCCCTGGTTTAAAAATCTTCCCGTGGCTAAATCTAGTTGATGATCCCTGGTTTAAAAATCTTCCCGTGGCTAAACCCTGGTTGATGATCCCTGGTTTAAAAATCTTCCCGTGGCTAAACCCTGGTTGATGATCCCTGGTTTAAAAATCTTCCCGTGGCTAAACCCTGGTTGATGATCCCTGGTTTAAAAATCTTCCCGTGGCTAAACCCTGGTTGATGATCCCTGGTTTAAAGTGACAACCTCTCATCACCTACTTTCCTTCCCATTGAAAACAGGATAAAGTGGAAGCGGGAAACAGGAAGCGATAACAAGGTTGTCCACTGTTCCTTTGCTTTCACCTGTCCAGGCTTTCACATCACATGAACGAAATGAGGAGAAGCCATTTCAGATGAGCTGCATGTAACTCCGCCCACTTACCACAGGCTCGTCCTGCACAGTGTTGAGCATCCAGGTCTCCAGAGACTGCAGGTCCCTGGGGCCTTGGTACTTGACAGCCTCCTGCTCAGGTTTGAACAGCTTCAGCCTACAGACAACACAGGGGTCAACGAGATCATTCACCTCAATGACTAGGCCATACTGTAAGATGACTGACACACTCACAATACACTTAACTGGTCAATTCCTTCGTAATTATGAGAAACTGAACGTTGTTTTTATGACAGAAGATTTTATAAGCACACTAGGGTCCAGGTTCCGCTTTTACAGCATACACTGCAAAACAAGGTGGTTAAAAAATTAACTAAATTAATGTCAATGTTTCACTGCTATCAGTCAATAAGTAATCAAATCTAGCTACATGATTTACCCCAGTGGCAAAATGAAAATGCATATCCCAGAGGGCAAAATGAAGATGCATATCCCAGAGGGCAAAATGAAGATGCATATCCCAGTGGCAAAATGAAGATGCATATTTATTTATTTTATTTAACTAGGCAAGTCAGCCTACCCCAGCCAAACATGAACGACGCTGGGCCAATTGTGCGCCGCCCTATGGGTCTCCCAATCACAGCCGGATGTGATAGAGCCTGGATTCGAACTAGGGAATGTAGTGACGCCTCTGGCACTGAGATGCAGTGCCTTAGACCGCTGCGCCACTCGGGAGCAAAATGAAGATACACCATGAAATGGCAAGGTAGTACATGAACTTCTCCAATAAGAAATCCAGTAAGAAACGGTTCTGTTGCACAACATTTCAAAATGTTTTGCTATGGTGTGTCCTAATTAATACAACCCTGTACTTACGTGGGGTAGCCCCTGATGCCGTGGACATTAGAGCAGAACTTAACATCCTGAGTGCAGTCAACCTTTACGACGTAGGCGGGCGGCGACTCCATGCTGTTGTATTTGTCCCCCATCTCGTTCCATGTCCCCTGTAGCCTCTGACAGTGACCACACCTGGAAGCAAAACGCAGCACAGGTTCTTTCAAAGTCTTTCTCCTGAGGTGGTACAGGCTTCACAGTTCTGCCTGGAATTAACAGTGTTTCCCCTATATCATTGTTGCCACCGCTGAGAGATACATATCTACCAAGACTGCTGATTTTTTTTTGGGGGTGGAAACACTGATTAGGCTAGGCATCAAATAGAGAGAGCACAGTCTCAGTGGAAAAGAGACACCCCTGATACAACTCAACACTCCTATTGAATTCCATATGCTTAACTGTCTTCATGTTTCAATAACAATAGAATGTGCCGCCTTGTTATGTTGTCTGACTTAAGTTATCCCCACATTATGTTTCTTTGATCAGATTGTGCAGTATGGGTCAGTTTGTAACTGTATTCGGTGAGGTGTAAAGACACTCCTGTGAAGTGATGAAGAACAGCAATGTTGTCTATACGCTTACATTTCAGAAAAGACACCAAAATATTAGGCCTTACTACACAGCAAGTAGATTTGTTTCTTGTGTGGAAGAAGAAGAAAAAAACGTGGGACATTTTTAGGCAGCTTTAGTGCATGCCCGTCTACAAAGTTACGTCAATCAGTGCTTGCCACGTAAGCGGTCACATCCTGAAATGGTCCATTACTACACTACTGTTAGCTAGCTAGCTAGGCTAGCTGTTATACAGTACAAAATGTGCGGTAAAAAGAACAGCCTGGAAAAAATTATATACACACACAACAACAACAAAACACTGTACATGTAACTAGCGACTGTGTCAACTAACGTTAAAGGACGGGCCAGTCCAAGTTTAATCGTGACTTCAGAAAGTTCACAAGCTTTAATAAGTTTCCAAGGCGCTAATGATTACCAACCAAAACATGCTAACTAACGTTAGCGTAGTTCTGGTCTCGTGTGGTTTGTTAGCAAATCTTTAGCCAGTGTGTTAGCTAGATTATGACTTCTCATCTATGCAATGATGGATAACATTTTATATACAAGTCCTAGTTAACATTTGTAGCAAAAATAATACAACTTGGCTGACTAGTTAGCTATTTAGACTGCTAGCCGGCATAAAAGCTGCGATAGCTAGCTGCAAGTTAGCTGTTACTGTAGCCCCTGACAACTTGCAAATCTGTTGGTAAAGAAATATGGTATCCATCGAAATATTGTCAATAACTTTACAAACTGCACGCTACCCAGCGAGTTTATTCAAAACGTTTGCTTACCAAGGGGCGAAGAACATGACAAAGTGGGGAGCGGTTGGGACAGCATCGTTGAACATATCCACTGTATACGTATGCTTGACATGTTCATCTTCTTCAGAATCAGCGTCGCAAAATATATTACCAAAAAGTAACGAACAATAAATAAAACACAACATAAAATGTGTGCAATTCAGTGCTGAGGAGGCCATGATCCCGTCTTGCTGAGCCACTGGTCTGTCTGTGAATATCACTAACGCTGACCTTTGAAGAATCTGGATAGGACCCATGCACGATGAGACGCTCCAAACAATGGCTGCAGCCGTTTTACAGGTGGAGATGAAATCTACATTACATAGAGATCTGTGGCGTGGGGTTGCGCCACTGCTACACTTCAAACACTTCTAAACAAGCTTCAACAAGTTTTAATCCAGATGCTTTCACAAGTAGGATAGACATCAATGGCTATGTATATAGACAGTACCAGTCAAAAGTGTGGACACACCAACTCATTCAAGGGTTTTTCTTTATTTTTACTATTTTCTACATTGTAGAATAATAGTGAAGACATCAAAACTATGAAATAACACATATGGAAACATGCAGTAACCAAAAAAATGTTAAACAAATCAAAATATATTTTATATTTGAGATACTTCAATGTAACCACCCTTTGCCTTGATGACAGCTTTGCACACTCTTGGCATTCTCTCAACCAGCTTCATGAGGTAGTCACCTGGAATGCATTTCAATTAACAGGTGAGCCTTAGTAATAGATCATTTGGAATTTCTTTCCTTCTTAATGTGTTTGAGCCAAACAGTTGTGTTGTGACAAGGTAGGGGTGGTATACAGAAAATAGCCCTATTTGGTAAAATACCAAGTCCATATTATGGCAAGAACAGCTCAAATAAGCAAATAGAAACAACAGTCCATCATTACTTTAAGACATGAAGGTCAGTGAATACAGAATATTTCAAGAACTTTGAAAGTTTCTTCAAGTGCAGTTGCAAAAACCATCAAGCGCTATGATGAAACTGGCTCTCATAGGGACCGCCACAGGAAAGGAAGACCCAGAGTTACCTCTGCTGCAGAGGATACATTCATTAGAGTTAACTGCACCTCAGATTGCAGCCCAAATAAATGCTTCACAGAGTTCAAGTAACAGACACATCTCAACATCAACTGTTCAGAGGAGACTGTGTGAATCAGGCCTTCATGTTCTAATTGCTGCAAAGAAACCACTACTAAAGGACACCAATAAGAAGAAGAGACTTGCATGGGCCAAGAAACACAAGCAATGGACATTAGACCGGTGGAAATCTGTCCTTTGGTCGGATGAGTCCAAATTTTAGATTTTTGGTTCCAACCGCTGTGTCTTTGTGAGACGCAGAGTAGGTGAACGGATGATCTCCGCATGTGTGATGGTGTGGGGGGGCTTTGCTGGTGACACTGTCTGTGATTTATTTAGAATTGAAGGCACACTTAACCAGCATGGCTGGTTGGGGCGGCAGCGTAGCCTAGTGGTTAGAGCATTGGACTAGCAACTGAAAGGTTGCAAGATCAAATCCCTGAGCTGACAAGGTACAAATCTGTTGTTCTGCCCCTGAACAAGGCAGTTAACCCACTGTTCCTAGGCTGTTATTGAAAATAAGAATTTGTTCTTAACTGACTTGCCTGGTTAAATAAAGGTAAAATAAAAAATGGCTACCGCAGCAATACACCATCCCATCTGGTTTGCGCTTAGTGGGACTATCATATGTTTTTAAACAGGACAATGACCCAAAACACACCTCCAGGTTGTATAAGGGCTATTTGACCACGGAGAGTGATGGAGTGCTGCATCAGATGACCTGGCCTCCACAATCCCCCGATCTCAACCCAATTGAGATGGTTTGGGATGAGTTGGACCACAGAGTGAAGGAAAAGCAGCCAACAAGTGCTCAGCATATCTGGGAACTCCTTCAAGACTGTTGGAAAAGCATTCCTCATGAAACTGGTTGAGAGAATGCCAAGAGTGTGCAAAGCTGTCATCAAGGCAAAGGGTGGCTACTTTGAAGAATCTAAAATATATTTTTATTTGTTTAATACTTTTTTGGTTACTAACATATGTGTTACTTCATAGTTTTGATGTCTTCACTATTATTCTACAATGTAGAAAGTAGTAAAAATTAAGAAAAACCCTTGAATGAGTAGGTGTCCAAACTTTTGACTGGTACTATACACTTAACAAAAATATAAATGCAACATGTTTAATGTTTGTCTCATGTTTGAAATAAAAGATCTCAGAAATGTTAAAAATTCACACGATTTGGTATTTTATCAGGATCCTCATTAGCAGTAGTGAAAAAAGTACCCAATTGTCATACTTTTCAGTAAAAGTAAAAAAAGTGAAAGTCACCCAGTAAAATACTACTTGAGTAAAAGTCTAAAAGTATTTGGTTTTAAATATACGTATGTATCAAAAGTAAATGTAATTGCTACAAAACACTTAAGTGTCAAAAGTATAAGTAAAAGTATAAATCATTTCAAATTCCTTATATTAAGCAAACCCAAAACAATTTACGGATTGTCTTGGACACGCTCCAACACTCAGACATAATTTACAAACAAAGCATGTGTTTAGTGAGTCCGCCAGATCAGAGGTAGTAGGGATGACCAGTTATTATTCTCTTGATACATCTGTGAATTAGACCATTTTCCTGTCCTGCTAAGCATAAAAAATGTGCAGTTTTGTCACACTAGACACTCTAATGTACTTGTCCTCTTGCTCAGTTGTGCACCGGGGCCTCCCACTCCTCTTTCTATTCTGGTTAGAGCCAGTTTGTGCTGTTCAGTGAAGGAAGTAGTACACAGCGTTGTACAAGATCTTCAGTTTCTTGGCAATTTCTCGCATGGAATAGCCTTCATTTCTCAGACAAGAATAGACTGAAGAAAGAAAGTTTTGAGCTTGTAATCGAATCCCCCAAATGCTGATGCTCCAGATACTCAACTAGTCTAAAGAAGGCCAGTTTTATTTCTTCTTTAATCAGAACAACAGCTTTCAGCTGTGCTAATATAATTGCAAAAGGGTTTTCTAATGATCAATTAGCCTTTTAAAATGATAAACTTAGATTAGCTAACAGAACGTGCCATTGGATCACAGGAGTGATGGTTGCTGATAATGGGCATCTGTACGCCTATGTAGATATTCCATAAAAAAATCTGCCGTTTCCAACTACAATAGTCATTTACAACATTAACAATGTCTACACTGTATTTCTGATCAATTTGATGTTATTTTAATAAACAAAAAATGTGCTTTTCTTTCAAAAACAAGGACATTTCTAAGTGACCCCAAACCTTTGAACGGTAGTGTGTATATGAAGGTAGACATAGTTGTGTCAAATATATATTTTTTTATATCTACTGCTAGATGATTTTTGTTTGGTCAATTTTTTGCTGTTGGTTATATTTCGTTCATTCATTCATTCATTCATTCATTCATTTAAGCTTGTCTGTCTGTGTCTACCTCAGCTAACCACCTACTAGCTGATGAGGTCCCAACGGGGTCTTACAGCTCCCCCCGTTTGGTTTAATAACATTTACAGTATTTTAACGGGCTAAAGACCTACATATGTCATGTACAGTATCTATGCAACATTTTAATGTTCTGGATAGGCCTAGGTATACATGCATTAAGTTATTTCAATGAAAGTCTTTTCAATTGTGTATTTAAGGGGCATATTTGTCAGGTGAGAGTCTGGTGCATCGTCGTCATGCTCGCTATTTCAAGCATCAGTCCAGATGGGCTGATGTATTTCACAGTATTGTTGCTGAGGCTACTGTGTTGTACTGTCTATGCCATGCTATATTTATCGATACTGTCGTGGGAGGCAACTGAAAATAAGGAGAATTATTTATATGTGAGAACAGCAAATGAAATGAGAGGCCTTCCTTCTCCTGAGCCATTTCAATACATCTAACAATGGAATACCATTTTGAGGAAATGTACCACATTTGTTTCTCCAGTCACATTGATAATTTATAAAAAGACTTGGTATACGCCTTCTCCGTATAGATGTTATATGGATATGATTCAAATCGAATTAGAGATGCATGTTGGTTTGTTAAGCTGGGTCACTTGTAAGATTAGATGGTTACAGATGGTTGTGTAAAGTGGAGGACTTTCAGACAAAGGGCTGTCCATAAGATTGATTGTTTTGCATAGTCTTCCATTGTGAGAACTCTTTGAAGTTGACTCTGTTTGTGGGAACTATAGTTTCTTTTCTCATGATATACAGTAGAATAGTTTTAAAATAACCCTGCCAACAATATCCAAGTAGTCCCATTAAAATTGTACAAACATCAGCGTGACAGTAGTCAGTAGCCTAATTTAGGGGACACACATTTAACCTCCAAGAGGTCTTTAAAAAACGAATTAGTCACTTTCAAATGGTCTTTGGCGAGTTCCGGTCGACTGCAACTCCTTGGTAGCCAGCACAACTTTCCCTCACACCTAGCTCTGTCCAACTACTGGAACAAACTTGGCCCCTTGGTGCACAGGTTTCATAAATTCTCAGAGAAATCTGTGAGAAAAAAAAAGTAGATTCTTAACACTGTGGAAAGGGACTTTACCATTACAACTCGCTTTTCACAAAATAAAACATCTGTGACCTTTACGGATTACACTTCTGACTGAGGTGTTAGCTCATACTCGGATAGGATGATTAATAGACTGATGGTCAGATATGAGTAAAAATTGCCTTCCTCTTCATCACCACTGGAAATGATGCCTGAGAATGAGGACATAGAAACGTATTAATTAATCCAATTTATTACTGAGGCTATGTGATCCTTCCCTTGGGGACTGTAGTGCTGTGCAATGGTTACAGCGCTGTAAATCTGAGCTCCATTCCCAAGGTATTTCGTGCGCTGCCTCCCAGTACTGACAAGTCTTTGGCTGGACAAACTATTTCCACCCTGTCACAGAAAGACTTCATTGACTCACAGTGCAATGCAGGCACCTGGGATTATTTGAACCTAGGCAACAGATGCACATACTCTAGCCAATAGTGCTCCAGTGCTGTTTGTGCTTTAGCCATGTCATATGATATGACAATGATAGAAAAGTTTACTTCTGTACGGGACCAGTCTATAGATATTCTATTTTGTCATATTTTATATTTGATTTACCGTTAAGGAGATTGCGTGTTTTATGGTTTGCCATAGACATACAATTGATCTCTGTGCCGTATCATCATAGCTAATAACTTTTTTGTTATTAGATTCCGATTCATTCCTAGTCAAAAACATTGGTCTTGTTTTCTAGGATGACGGTAACAGAAAGGTACTTAAGCGTTTAGATGGATGACAGCTCCAAAAACATTTGTGAACCACCGGTCTACAGTGTAAAAAAAAAAAAAAAGGCCGCTTTCAGCCATGCTACTGTTGGACGAGGTGTTTACATAGTGTTCTGGGTTTGGTTAAACTGGGGGTCACTGGCTGGGAGGTGACCTGTTTCAAGGGATGGACTCTGCTTTGCCATTCCCAGAGTGACCATTAAAATTCCTTCTGTGGACTGAGCCCATTTATGGGGCAGCAATACAACAGACTGTCCCCACAGAGATAAATTATGACACTTTCGCCTCAAGGCTGACTAGAGTTGAACTTCAATCGCTGCCCTTAAAACCCAAGCATGCCTCCCATTCAGAACGGCTTCATAAAATGCTTGAGTAGTGACCCAATTTGTTGAGGCGTAGAGTGCAAAATCGAACAAAGTGATAGGGCTGAGTGACACCCCCCACACACATTACATATTTGTTTGAATTATACAACTCATCTTGTCCATTGTCCTTAAATATCATTTCTTGGCAGGTGGTTTCAGTATGCTTTGAAATGTTACACACAGAAGTGTTTATTTAAGCAATAAAGCCCAAGGGGGTGTGATATATGGCCAATATACCACGGCTAAGGGCTGTTCTTAGACACAGCGCAAGGTGGAGTGCCTGGATACAGCCCTTAACCGTGGTATATTGGCCATATACCACAACCCCCTGAGGTGCCTTATTGCTATTATAAACTGGTTACCAGTTTATGTTGATCAAAACAACCTGGTTAACCTGACCACAATAGATCTCTTACTTCACAGCTGTGGATTGCATTGGAGAGTTTCACTTTCAAGTCTCGGTCTATAATGAGAACATTTCAGATTCAAAATGCACAATGAGAAAAGCAGGCCATATTAAATCAGTAAGTGGGTTTTTGGAACATGTGAGAGATAAATATATATTTTTGCATATTATTTACTTTCCTGGGCTAACCTTTACAAAACACTGAAATAAGGCCCTTAAAACCCAAGCATGCCTCCCGGTCAGAACGGCTTCATAAAATGCTTGAGTATTGACCCAATTTGTTCAGGCGTAGAGCGCAAGATTTAACAAAATTATAGGGCTGAGTGACACCCCCTCCCCACACACACCACCATCATCACCATCACCACCACCATCACCATCACCACCCCCATCATCACCACCACCATCACCCCCACCCCCACCATCACCACCACCACCCCCACCACCACCATCACCATCACCACCCCCACCATCACCACCACCTTCACCATCACCACCACCACCATCACCATCACCACAACCACCACCATCATCACCATCACCATAACCACCACTATCACCACTATCACCACCATCACCACCTTCACCTTCACCACCATCATCAACACCACCACCATCACCACCACCACCACATCCACCATCATCACCACCTTCATCACCACCACCACCATCCACCACCATCACCATCACCACCATCACCACCACCTTCACCACCTTCACCACCATCCATCACCATCACCACCACCTTCACCACCACCACCATAACCACCACCATCACCACCATCTTCACCTTCATGTTCACCACCATAACCACCATCACCACCATCACCATCACAACTGCCACCATCACCATCACCACCACCATCACCACCAACACCACCACAATCACCACCAACTTCACCTTCACGTTCATCAACACCACCATCACCACCACCACCACCACCATCACAACCATCACCACCACCACCATAACCACCACCACCATCACCATCACCACCACCACCATCACCACCACCATCACCACCACCACCAACAAGTCTCAAGTCGTGACATATTTGTTTGAATTCTACATCTCACCTTGTCCATTGTGCTTACATATCACTTCTTGGCAGGATGTTTCAGTATGCTTTTAAATGTTACATACAGAACTGTTTATTTAAGCAATTAAGCCTGAGGGGGTATGATATATGACCAATATACCACAGCTAAGGATTCTTCTTAAACACAATGCAACGCGGAGTGCCTGGATACAGCCCTTATCTGTTGTATATTTGCCATATCCACAAATCTCTGAGGTGCCTTATTGCTATTATAAACTGGTTACCAATGTAATTAGAGCAGTAAAAACAAATGTCTTGTCATACCAGTGGTATACCGTCGGATATACCACGGCTATCAGCCAATCAGCATTCAGTACTCGAACCACCCAGTTTATAATAGAGATTTTTGATCAGAAGAGAGCTGTATAATATACACCCCAACCACCCTATCACATTCCAACCCCTCCTTGCCAATGAAACCTATGCCTTTATAGCTAACAGCAGGTGAAAAATAATATACAATATTATTTTCTTTGACTTCCACACATGATAAATAACGTCGAGAGTCGAATCTCCCATTGGTGCTCTGTCGCTACCCAAGAAACCACATTTCACAATATATCCCAACAACTTTATCTCAACATGTCATACTGGTGGTAAATGTGACTAAATTGCAGCTGACACATTTACGCACGCCTCTACTACCGAAGGGCTCATAGTTCCAGTGCCTATCAGTTACCCATTGTTGACAGTGGGCAGCTTGCCAGGCCAGCTATACAGTATAGGCTGTCATAGGTAAAGCAGATTAATGGTCTGTTTATTTTCCTAATTTCCTTTAGTTTGTGCTCGAGAGTGCAGTAGTCGACAGGTGGTTTGGTGAAAGACTGAAAGAGACTGATTGGGAGACTGAAAGAGAGACTGATTGGGAGACTGAAAGAGAGACTGATTGGGAGACTGAAAAAGAGACTGTTTGGGAGACTGAAAGAGAGACTGTTTGGGAGACTGAAAGAGAGACTGAAGGAGAGACTGATTGGGAGACTGAAAGAGAGTGATTGGGAGACTGAAAAAGAGACTGATTGGGAGACTGAAAGAGAGACTGATTGGGAGACTGAAAGAGAGACGGAATGGGAGACCAAAAGAGAGACTGATTTTGAGACTTAAAGAGAGGAGAGTGAGGACCAAATTAATGGCACAGTCAGATTTCTGTCTACCAAAGTTGAAGAATATAAGTTGAAGACCGACTCAGCTGTCTGTCTTTACGGAGTATGAAACACTTTTTCTAGTTTAAAAAGGTTATTGAGTTGAGAAGAAGCTGCTATCTTGTGATACACCATGTTCCCACCATCCACAGTTGTTAAACCTTTGCTTAGAAATGATATGTTGATCAAAACAACCTGGTTAATTTGACCACAATAGATCTCTTACTTCACAGCTGTGGATTGCATTGGAGAGTTTCACTTTCAAGTCTCGGTCTATAATGAGAACATTTCAGATTCAAAATGCACAATGAGAAAAGCAGGCCATATTAAATCAGTAAGTGGGTTTTTGGAACATGTGAGATATATATATATATATATATATATATATATATATATTATTATTTTTTTGCATATTATTTACTTTCCTGGGCTTTCCTGGGCTAACCTTTACAAAACACTTAAATAAGGCCCTTAAAACCCAAGCATGCCTCCCGGTCAGAACGGCTTCATAAAATGCTTGAGTATTGACCCAATTTGTTCAGGCGTAGAGCGCAAGATTTAACAAAATTATAGGGCTGAGTGACACCCCCTCCCCACACACACCACCATCATCACCATCACCACCACCATCACCATCACCACCACCACCACAATCACCACCATCATCACCACCATCACCATCACCATCACCACCCCCATCACCATCACCACCCCCATCACCATCACCACCACCTTCACCATCACCACCACTATCACCACCATCACCACCACCATCATCACCACCACCACCACCATCACCATAAGCACCACTATCACCACCACCACCATCACCACCACCATCACCACCTTCACCACCATCACCACCACCGCCATCACCACCACCACCACCACCACCACATCCACCATCATCACCACCTTCATCACCACCACCACCATCCACCACCATCACCACCACCACCATAACCACCACCACCATCACCACCACCTTCATGTTCACCACCATAATCACCATCACAACCGCCACCATCACCACCACCATCACCCTCACCACCATCACCACCACCATCACCACCAACACCACCACAATCACCACCAACTTCACCTTCACATTCATCACCATAACCACCACCACCACCACCATCACCACCATCACCACCATAATCACCACCATCACCACCACCATCACCACCACCACCACCACCACCATCACCACCACCACCACCACCACCAACAAGTCTCAAGTCGTGACATATTTGTTTGAATTCTACATCTCACCTTGTCCATTGTGCTTACATATCAATTCTTGGCAGGATGTTTCAGTATCCTTTGAAATGTTACACACAGAACTGTTAATTTAAGCAATTAAGCCTGAGGGGGTATGATATATGGCCAATATACCACGGCTAAGGTTTGTTCTTACCCACAATGCAACGCGGAGTGCCTGGATACAGCCCTTATCTGTTGTATATTTGCCATATCCACAAATCTCTGAGGTGCCTTATTGGTATTATAAACTGCTTACCAACGTAATTAGAGCAGTAAAAACAAATGCCTTGTCATACCTGTAGTATACCGTCTGATATAACACGGCTGTCAGCCAATCAGCATTCAGTACTCGAACCACCCAGTTTATAATAGAGATTTTTGATCAGAAGAGAGCTGTATAATATACACCCCAACCACCCTATCACATTCCAACCCCTCCTTGCCAATGAAACCTATGCCTTTATAGCTAACAGCAGGTGAAAAATAATATACAATATTATTTTCTTTGACTTCCACACATGATAAATAACATCGAGAGTCGAATCTCCCATTGGTACTCTGTCGCTACCCAAGAACCCACATTTCACAATATATCCCAACAGCTTTATCTCAACATGTCATACTGGTGGTAAATGTGACTAAATTGCAGCTGACACATTTACGCACGCCTCTACTACCGAAGGGCTCATAGTTCCAGTGCCTATCAGTTACCCATTGTTGACAGTGGGCAGCTTGCCAGGCCAGCTATACAGTATAGGCTGTCATAGGAAAAGCAGATTAATGGTCTGTTTATTTTCCTAATTTCCTTTAGTTTGTGCTCGAGAGTGCAGTAGTCGACAGGTGGTTTGGTGAAAGACTGGAAGAGACTGATTGAGTGACTGAAAGAGAGACTGATTGGGAGACTGAAAGAGAGACTGATTGGGAGACTGAAAGAGAGACTGATTGGGAGACTGATTGGGAGACTGATTGGGAGACTGAAAGAGAGACTGATTGGGAGACTGAAAGAGAGACTGATTGGGAGACTGATTGGGAGACTGATTGGGAGACTGAAAGAGAGACTGATTGGGAGACTGAAAGAGAGACTGATTGGGAGCCTGAAAAAGAGACTGATTGGGAGACTGAAAGAGAGACTGATTGGGAGCCTGAAAAAGAGACTGATTGGGAGACTGAAAGAGAGACTGATTGGGAGACTGAAAAAGAGACTGATTGGGAGACTGAAAGAGAGACTGATTTTGAGACTTAAAGAGAGGAGAGTGAGGACCAAATTAATGGCACAGTCAGATTTCTGTCTACCAAAGTTGAAGAATATAAGTTGAAGACCGACTCAGCTGTCTGTCTTTACGGAGTATGAAACACTTTTTCTAGTTTAAAAAGGTTATTGAGTTGAGAAGAAGCTGCTATCTTGTGATACACCATGTTCCCACCATCCACAGTTGTTAAACCTTTGCTTAGAAATGATATGTTGATCAAAACAACCTGGTTAACCTGACCACAATAGATCTCTTACTTCACAGCTGTGGATTGCATTGGAGAGTTTCAATGAGAACAGCAGGCCATATTAAATCAGTAACTGGGTTTTGGGAACATGTGAGAATTTTTGAGCATATTATTGTCTTTCCTGGGCTAAGCTTTACAAAACACTGAAATAAGGTCAGGATCATCTTCAGCAGGTACAGTTGTTTCCTGGTTATGTTGCAATAATACAGATTTTTTTTTATCCACAGCAGGCCTACGCTGAACAAATTGATTAGTTAAGGTAGACCACTTATGTGCCAGCAGAGCCACAGTTGTTTTAAATATTTAAACTCGCAGCACAGCTTCTTGATGATTACTTGAACATGAAGCATATCCCTGAGGAAGTCTTACAACAGTACATATGTTTTCTGGGAATTTGAAGAAAAAAAATGATCACACGGTGTTCGGGGACACAGGAAGCAATCAATTGAGAGGAACGGATGTCATTCGCAGGCTAGCTTCTACACCAGCCACGTTCCATGGAGAAAGGCCTCCCATGCCGCCGTGCCTTTCATCTGGGATGGACACACATGGCTGACGTCAATCGCCATGGCGATGGCTATTGTATCACAATGTTTTTGTGTTCTACCTCTGCTTAATGACTAACCCAAACCCAGGTCTCCTGAGGTAGATGTTGGGACTATGATCTGGGAGTAGGGTCGGGCTACTGCATCAGTGACTCCCGGTGTGGACATGACAGTCCGCAGGATGTGTACAGGAAAGGTGAGGGCTTTGTTGTGCAGGTGGTTTATGGGGACCTGGCCGTCACCCCACTCTCCGAGGGTGACTCGGAGGGAGTAGGATACGCAAAAAACACATTTCTATTTCACACCACACACTTGTACATGTGTGAAACAGGACGAATACAAGCACTCCCTATTTGTCTTTGACTTGATGGGAACCTGTGGTTAGGAGAGCAGATCACAGAATAATCTACATGCTATTTAGTCCATGTGTTCAATTCAATGCTAGTTTTTTGTAGTGAAAACATGCTCAAGACTTAATGACCTGGTGTAGTGATTCGTCACAATATTCTTCAGCTATAACCGTGGTAACAGGGTCTAGATACCTCTGTTGGCTGAGCAGGAAGAGGAACAGGAAGAGTTATCCTGGCAGATTCCTTTTGCTTTCACTTTCTGCCTTGTCAAGTGTCACCACGTCTGTAAGAAATATGAACACGGCTCCTTCTTGAACAAGTCGTACGTGGCGCAATCTGAGCCCTAGTGATAGGACCCTCTGCCGGGGCTACCTCACACAGACGCTGGCCGGCCAGCGGTCCCCTCCAAACGTTAAGCTCCGTCTTCCTGCTGGAAAAGCCATCAAGAGCATCGGGACCAGGGGAGAGCACACTCAGACCTGTAGAAACGTTGGTGGTTGCCAGATCGCAGGCTCCCCTGTGGCTGGATGCTGAGATTGAGAGAGCAGAGGGGCAAAGCTGCAAAGTCTATCACCACACCGCTACCCATAGGTGCGGCAGGAGGGAGTCGGCCATCATGGCAACCCAGTCAGATCCCCACTAACAAGGCAGACAGCGAAGGCTTCGGCTATGGGCCTGTTAGGGGAGGGAGGAGGGGGGCATATTCTGTTTGGTGAGATTAACATTCAACTTTATTGTGGCCATTGAGACAGAAAAGTCAGGACAGAGCTTGAACCAGAAACCCCGTAGTAACAGGGCCCAATGTGTGTCTTAAGGTCCACTTCTAGACAGAGGTCATAATAATAGTAAAATACATGGAGCATGCTGGTCCTCCACCTTATTTAAAAGATATTACTTTTATTTGAATGCATGTGGTCTGGTAATCAAAACGTCATCGTCAGTGTACAAATCACATAGCTGACACAAGGACTTGTACAGACATGGTCCTGTCGCAGGTAATCTTTCAACAACCAATATTTTCAAGGGCTCTAAATATCACGATGACCACTGACGTTCACCTGCCAGTCTGAGAAACGACCAAATCATTCTGTTTAGACATATTACAAGACACTTAAGCGAGCCCTACGTCAAGGTTTGTTTTTATTTTCCTTCACTCGCTCATGGAAGACCAGCCTTGTTGAAGTTAGCCTGACGTTGCCAACGAGAGGTGGCCAAGTCTCAAAACAGATGTTTACTGTTTTCCTTAGGATGATTTGTTCTCTGCTCATTATTGATCTCAGTCCAAGCATAACCACACTCCCCTCACCAGAGCGCTGTGTAACAGAATGGGAGCGCGGGGGCAGCAGATGCTTTCCTCTTAGGCTAAGCCCAGGTGTGTGTATGTGCATTTATGTGTGAGTCTGTTGTGTGAGTTTGTCTCTGTGTTTGCGTTATTAGAATGTGTGAACTGTGTGTGTGAATGGCCTGTACCTGCGTAGCATGAGTTCAGGCAGCCCTGGATGGCCCTCCACTCGCGGGGTCCCCACAGAAGCCATTAAACAGCGCGGCTGGTGGAATAATGTATTTGACTTGGCCGGCCGGCGAGGCAGGAGCAGGTGCTCTGCTCAGGGCTTCTACTCACTGTGGCTACTTTGATCTGTGGTCCAGGGTCCTCCCTCCCTCCCTGCCTCCCTCCCTCCCTCCGCTCCTGCTAGAGGACTCAGCCCTGCTGCAGGCTCCAGCCCAACACAACTGCTGCTGACAGGCTTGCTAGCCCTCAACAATACAATAGGGTATATCGTATTGAGTGTAAGTTTAGATTTATTGACTAGACTTATGGAAAACAAAGTGCTGCCAGGGTCCGAAATTTGACAGGTTAAAATGACATATGATGATATAATGCTTTTTTGTTGTTGTGTTTTTAAATGTTATGACATACAAAGTACAAAGTAGTAGGCTAACACCTTGGTATAATGGATACAATACAACAACTCCTTCTGAAAGTTCTTCTACCACTGCTTTAATTGTGTCTTGACCACTGGGGACTATTCCTGAAGTGACTGAAGATGACTCCACTCCAAACAACAACAGATGTTACGTATCAGTTCAGACAATGTTCGTACATGATGATCCCAGCCAGTCAGAGACAGAGACCAGAGGGTTCTGTTGAGTCCCACGGCTGCACGGCCAGGTTCTTAGCCGAATGACACGATAGCAGTGCGTCGTGCACTTAACATGGGCGGCCAGGACATGAGTAATGCTGCTTTTAGCTCCAGGCCTCTGTTCCTCAAGGTAAAGTCATTAGGGGCTGAGAGCCCGAGATGAAGCGGCCCACTTGGGTTCAGAGAGGGAGAGGATGAAAACTTAAGGCCGTCACAGGGCCCTGAAAGAGAGTTGCCTTTATTGGAAAAGCCTACTCCTAGGCATTCTTCTACCAAGACACTGGGCTGGCCTGGGCCTCCCCGGAGCAGCGAGGATGGGACACTGGGCCCAGCCTGGGCCTCCCCAGAGCAGTGAGGATGGGACACTGGGCCCGGTCTAGGCCTCCCCGGAGCAGCGAGGATGGGAGACTGGGCCCGGTCTAGGCCTCCCCAGAGCAGTGAGGATGGGAGACTGGGCCCGGTCTAGGCCTCCCCAGAGCAGTGAGGATGGGAGACTGGGCCCGGTCTAGGCCTCCCAGGAGCAGCGAGGATGTGAGACTGACTCAGACACGGGGTTCTATCGTTTGGAGCTGTGCCACACACAAATGCACAATTGCACGCACACATGTGCATTTGTAAGCTTGCGTAAATACACATACACAGCGCACACATACACACACTCATTGTGCTGTCAGTCTCCTACTCAACATGATACAAGGTGGCTAAGCAACAGCAGGAATACTCAATTTCCTGAGTGGGTAACACACCCTCTTATAAAACGCAATTGATTGATTTATTGGGTTTCAGGGCTTGTTTCTGGTTGGATATGAGATGTGCTTTAGAGATCTCATTCCGGAACCTTCTGTTTAGAGGAGAGGGCTACTCACAATGATGGAGCATCTGGACGGAGTGGTTCCAATATAGCGGTAGAAGAAAATCCACTCTAGCCGGGATCCCATGCACAATGGCCTGATCTTGACCAGAATATTATAATTCATAGCTAAAATGAAAGGCCTGATGTCAAAAGGAAAATACATACATAAAAGAGATTTAGAAGATTAAAAAGAAAAGGCCGACTGGGAACCGTTCCTAGTATAATGCATAGTGTGTGTCTGGGAATACGTGAGCATCCTCCTAGGTTTGGAGAGGTTCATGTTGAGGAGATGAGAGCAATACAGCACTCTATCGATGATCCGTGTGATCCAATTTGACCTCAGAGAGGAAGTAAAAGAAACTGACAGAGGGAAGATCACCATGGTGTTTGCCTAACTTACCGTCCCTGCTACTTCACTCACCAGGAGAAGGCTCCTGAATCATCTTTTATATTACGTCCAGCTATTACATCTCTGTTCGTTCAATTATTTCCTTAAATCATCAATATGCCGACAACGAGCGATAAATAACTGATAAAAAGGTTGGGAAATGGTTTCCCCATGATCGTTTAACGATAGATTTCATTAAATCATTTCCTTTATTTCACGACATCAAAACGGGAAACATTTTCAAGGGAGGATGTAAATTCAGCCTACTGTACAACACTAAGTACTAAGTTTAGAGGTAAGTCAGGTAAATTAATTAAGTTTATCCCTACATGCCCTAATTAATGTATTGGTGTACTGGGTTTTTGTTCACTCAGATAAGGTTATGTGGGATAACTGCCAAGCGATAAGAACAATAAACCAATTGCTGACACAAAAAAGAAAGTTTTGGTAAAAATGTGTTATATGTGTCACATCTGCTCCTGCTTCTCCCCTCCGGCGTACGACGTCGCCAGAGTACTAACCACCGGTCCTGGGATTCATCATTACGCACACCTGGCACTCATTATGATTCACACCTGGACTCCATTACCTTCATCATTTCCTCCCCTTTATATATCACTCTCCCAGGTTCACTACCCAGTTGGTATTGTTCTTGTATATCAGCCTACTACCTTATGTTAGTGTCTTGTTCTTGGGTTTTATTCAAACATTGCTCCTGCTTCCGACTCATTGCCCCATCATTACAATATGGATGATGTTCATGCTTAAGCAAACAAACTATGAAGGGAAATAAGTGGTTGCCAAAGTACAGGAGCATGTCTTTAATGCCCCAAAGATTAGTGTGTTAAAATCTATTTTATACATTTTATTTGATTTGTTTTTGTAATTAACTCTTAAAAGCTATGGTCTTGGTATTTTAATAAAATAAATTAGATATTGAAACAAAATGTCATTGCACATCTACCTATTAATATCCTCACTATGATAAGGTTTTGATGTAAGGTCCAAATCATCCTAAAGTATCTAAAATATGACTGTATAACTTAATTAAGTTACTTGTAGACATGATTTTAAGGTAGGCCTACCATTGACTTGCA
This sequence comes from Salmo trutta, assembly GCF_901001165.1. Taxonomy (NCBI): domain Eukaryota; kingdom Metazoa; phylum Chordata; class Actinopteri; order Salmoniformes; family Salmonidae; genus Salmo; species Salmo trutta. Next base: position 7,785,552 of record NC_042958.1, read on the forward strand.
TTGGATTGCTGGGGGGGGGGGCAGTTTCCCCCAACACACTAAATATAGATTTTTAATTCAGCAAGGGAAGGTGTTAGGGGAAAACATGGGTGACAGAGGTTTCTGTGAAAATTACAGGGTGGGGGTGGGGGGGGGGGGGCAGTTGCCCCACGTGCATTTTGCATCATACGGGGATGATTTTTGTATTTTGAAAGGTACATATCTTGAAAACTTGATTGCTGACAAGCAAAACATTTTGGGACTATGTCAACAATGGACTCATGAAACACATACCAAACGATAATTTTGGGGTGGAATTTTCCATTAAGCAGGTGGTAGATACTGTGGCCTTTTCTGTCCTTTGTTAAAAATGGTCCTTCGGTTTCAGGCCACACTTGCGTTTGACTACGGATATCGTGGTCTAACAATGTTTGACGCGTACTTGATTGAGAGGCATTCTTGAAACTCTCAGAATTTGGCTAATACTCCACATTCTTCTGTATTGTGACTGATAACGGGTAGCTTGTAGAGGTCACTGTCACTTTGGTCATTAAAAGCTCATCCATTACTGTTATCGAACAATAAGCTGTAGTTTAAAAACACCCGTCTGATAACAACCATAGATCTCCACTGTCTCCTGAAGACACAGACTATATCCTCTTATCAACTAACTCACAGGGAGACACAGAGGAATCATAATGTTTTTCCCCCTTTTCGTCGTCATTCCCAACGACACAGAGAAGGGCGTAGAAGAGGAATAGCTGGGAAATTTCCGGCCATGGGAATGACCCGATAGCCTGCCAGACAAAAATATCTGGAACCTACATTGGTTAGACGTTGGGGGTGACAAAAACCTTTCAAATAGTCATTATTTATAAACAGTACATGGTATATGAAAGGAAAAAAACGTCTGTAGAGGTACGTAGTTGGCAAAGGATCCAGACAGTCCACAACTTGTAGACGACAACAAGCGGCATGTTCCCAGTTGAGACCGGCCAGCGATGACAAGCCATTCCCTGCATCCTCGCTGGCCATTGTTCTGGCTGTTATTGACTGACTGGAGGAAAGTGTTTGTTTTTGCTGGCCCTTATCTGGGTTTATTAGATTTGGCAGGACTAGAAGCGATCCGACCAAAAACACTACATGGCAAAATGGGTGCCCTATTGGGTATTTTCCAGGTGAAGTGTGAGTGAGAGAATTCAATTTGAATCCCTGTCTAACTGCTTTTATATGCCACCTCGTTCTCATTTTTTAAACGGGCAGATAACCATACTTCCCCTCAGAAAAATATACATTTCTTAATACGGATGACACTTTTTTTCCTTTTCCCCTTCTGACACGCATCTCTGCGTGCATGGCAGATGTCTCAGCTGATATGTTAGTCCACCACCTCAAGCTCAACCTCGACAAGACGGAGCTGCTCTTCCTCCCTTAGGAATGCCTGCCTGCTCCAAGACCTCTCCATCACGGTTGACAACTCCATGGTGTTGGAGTTGTCAAAGTTCTACTACATCCGTAGAGTACGACCCTGCAACTTATCCAGAATGCTGCAGCCCGCCTGGTGTTCAACCTTCCCAAGTTCTCCCATGTCACCCCACTCCTCGGCACACTCCACTGGCTTCCAGTCGAAGCTCACATCCACTTCAAGGCCACAGTACTTGCCTACAGAGAAGCAAGAGGAACTGCCCCTCTCTATCTTCAGGTTATGTTCAAACCCTACACCACAACCCGAGCACTTCATTCTGCCACCTCTGGTCTCTTGACCTTCCTACCCTTATGGGAGGGCAGCTCCCGCACAGCCCAGTTCAAGCTCTTCTCTGTTCTGGCACCTCAATGGTAGAACCAGCTTCCCCTTGAAGCTAGGACAGCAGAGTCCCTGCCCATCTTCCGAAAACATCTGAAATCCTACCTCTTCAAAGAGTATCTTAAATAATCCCACAGCACCCCAAAAATGTTAAAAGCCATTTGTGAACTGACACTCGCAATATACCCCCCCCCCTATTTTCTTGCTCTGACTGTGTTGATAACTACTTTATTGAGGGAAAATGTACTTACTATGACTGTGATATCTAGGTGGGACAACCACATATTTTAAGATGAATGCACTAACTGTAAGTCACACTGGATAAGAGAGTCTGCTAAATGACCAAAAAGTAAGCCCTCAGAGCTTTTTCTCGCCACTTAGTAATTCTCAGGGTGATCGTTTGCCACTGCCAAAGAATTCATATTACCATGTGCATCAGCATCCCCACAGGACCCATCCACCGGCTTCCTGTGGTGTTGTAATACTAGGTTATTAACTTAGAAGCACACCCAATTGTTCATTGTCGTTTTCATTTGGACCCCACAGTAATTGAGTGAGAGGCCTATTATATGATACAATGGAGGAGAGCGAACGTACAGAAGCTACATCTCAGGAGCTGTTGTAATGAATACCCTCCACGTACAGAAGCTACATCTCAGGAGCTGTTGTAATGAATACCCTCCACGTACAGAAGCTACATCTCAGGAGCTGTTGTAATGAATGTCCTCAACGTACAGAAGCTACATCTCAGGAGCTGTTGTAATGAATACCCTCCACGTACAGAAGCTACATCTCAGGAGCTGTTGTAATGAATACCCTCCACGTACAGAAGCTACATCTCAGGAGCTGTTGTAATGAATACCCTCCACGTACAGAAGCTACATCTCAGGAGCTGTTGTAATGAATACCCTCCACGTACAGAAGCTACATCTCAGGAGCTGTTGTAATGAATACCCTCCACGTACAGAAGCTACATCTCAGGAGCTGTTGTAATGAATACCCTCCACGTACAGAAGCTACATCTCAGGAGCTGTTGTAATGAATACCCTCCACGTACAGAAGCTACATCTCAGGAGCTGTTGTAATGAATGCCCTCAACGTACAGAAGCTACATCTCAGGAGCTGTTGTAATGAATACCCTCAACGTACAGAAGCTACATCTCAGGAGCTGTTGTAATGAATGTCCTCAACGTACAGAAGCTACATCTCAGAAGCTGTTGTAATGAATACCCTCCACGTACAGAAGCTACATCTCAGGAGCTGTTGTAATGAATGTCCTCAACGTACAGAAGCTACATCTCAGAAGCTGTTGTAATGAATACCCTCCACGTACAGAAGCTACATCTCAGGAGCTGTTGTAATGAATACCCTCCACCTCACATTGTTCCATTGCTGACTTTTAAAATAGTTTTCCTTTTCAGCCCCCTCGCTAAGGAGAGTGAACTCTCATTGACAAAGTTGAAAAGTGCACTGGGGGGGGGGGGGGGGGGGGGGGGGTGGAAGAGTACTGCCAAGGGCCCCTGTCAGGCTTTCAAAAGCAGCAGTTCAGTGAGGGTTTATTGGTTCTGAAATGTGTGAGAACGCTGGGAGTTGGGACAAGTAGAGCGGGCTACAGCGCTCCATTCTTTGTTCTCCACTTCAGAATGAGTGGAGGCGATCAAAGAAGAAACCATCTCAACGCACCTGGGTTATATTAGGTATATTCAATAAGAAAGCACAGGCTGTGATATCAGAGGTTAGGGAATCTCTTTCTACTCCATCTTTGTGCAACCTCCAAACCCATCCTGAAACACACATCATCAACGCCATTCCAATGGATGTGGCCCCTCTTTTGTTTCAGAGAAATGGAGGCAGGCTGTGATCAGACATTTTCTAATCTGTGTTTCCATAGTCACCCAACCCCCCCCCCCCAACAATTTATGTTGGCCGCCAGCTCGTCGACTGGGATCGCCACTCTCTTTCCATAACAGGAAGAGCACAATGACTTCGTAAACATAGGAGATGAATAACAAGCCCTGGTTCCTGAGGCACGTGGCGGTGGGCCGGAGGGACAATAACGCCGGGGTCATTCGGTGTCCAACCTGCTCCACACTCTACTTCCCGGAACGGTGAGTATATCTGGCAAAAGACGGGACGCCCACGCTCCAGAGGTACTTTGAGTAAGAACCGCCGCAGGCCAGGCTTCCCTTGAGTAGACATCTGGTATGTACAGTACAGTGTGACATCCTCCAGACTTACGTTAGGGGTGCACCAGATTCTCACCACACCAGAGGACTTAATAGGGGCAAAGGGCTTACAGTACCTTCTCATGAATAGCTAACACTGAGATTTATTGTTGACCTTTCGGAATATACCCAGGCAGTTTTTCTCCAGAGGAAAGATTGGCGGAGGTGAGCTGCGTTTCCGGATTGTCACTCCTCGTTAAGTGGTGATGCCCTGTCTGGCTCTAGCTGGCTGGGCCGTCAGGGCTCCCCTGGCTACATTACTATACCTCCACAACATCTGCTGGCACAGTCGTGCCCTCTCTGATGTCTGTTGATGACACACCGCCCCTGCCCTGATGTCAGTCACTCACAGAGCGTGACCCAGGATAACCGGACAGCAGCCGCCATCGCAGGCAGAAGGGAAAGGGGTCACCACGAACAAAAATTAAAAAGACTGCGCCTCAACCTCCACTGAAATTGGATACTGGGCCTCGGTTCGAGCCCGGCTGTCAGACATGTCAAAGGCATTGCTGAACTATGTTGTATACATTCGAGTCGAGAGAGAAAAAAACCCACACTTGAGTCATGCAGAGTTTAGCAATGCTTTATTTTACTTATACTGATTGATGAGGTCTGCATCCCCCCACGCAACAATGAAGTCTTATTTAAGGCGTCCGTGCCCACATTCTGTGTTCATGAGAGCCATTTAAAATATTTGTTCTGTCACTTTCTGCCAAGATGAATCCTGTTCCCAGCAGGTCAGGAATGTGTCAGTGTGCCCATCCATCCATCAGTCTAAACAGCATGCTATTGCCCAGTGCAAATATTGTCTTTAAACAAAACACTTCATACAGCGCTACAAGTATACCTCTCCATTTAAATAGGTACATAAGAGGCCCAGGAAAACACCACTAAATAATGTCAATTTCTGACAGCTTGAGCTTGCTTCAGTAAAACCATTTCTGATTGACTTATTTTGAGAGGTTGCTAGTTGTACTTGATGTCAAAGGTTCACTGTACCCTAATCTGAAGAGTTGATGAGACACGCCTAGTTGGGGAAACTGCTCAGTGAGTAAAGTTTGAGATGTTGACCTGTGCCGTTGACAACCCAGCTTTGAATAGCACTTCTGACATTCAACATTTTCACTCGCCTGAAGCTTCAAATATCTAAATTAGTGGCAAAATCCTGTTTCTTTTCTTATTCAGTTGGAGGCTAACACTAGGTTTGGGCGATATACCGTTGATACCATGTACTGGGGTATTTCAAAACACCAATGGTATGACTTTCAATACTGTTCAAACTTTTTGGGGGGGAGGGCTGCGTGCTACACCGCTGTTTATATCTATAAGTGAAGTATAACTATAAGAAATCTAAGATGTGTCAAATTATATCCAACTCAGGGCTCCAGCTATGCATTTGGTTTGTTAACTTAGGCTGTCATTGTAAATAAGAATTTGTTCTTAACTGACTTGCCTAGTTAAATAAAGGTAAAAAAAAATTATATATATATATATAATAATAATAACAACCTGGCTAGCTAAGTGGCCAGATGTCAAGATCAAGTTTCTTGGTTACAGCGGAGACATTCAATCCCCTCCTGGATCAAGATCCCTGTTGCCAAAATTGTTTGACGGTTTGAAAATCTGCCCTACCATAGAAAACACACATCTATCAACACCTCCTAGCATAATTCCATTAAAAAATAAGTTTAGCAGCCAAGGAACAATCATGTAATTTATGGTTTAAAAATGACATTTTTCCAGAACTTGACATACATATTCCATGTGCTTAGGCCAGAAAATTGTGATTTTGAAGGGCTGTGAAAATGCCACGTTGTTAATCACACTTTGTCATTTGTGATTTGGAAACTGTTGACTTTCGTCCTCAGAAGTCCTCTGTTAGTGCCAACGACTAAGTACCGCATCAATCAAATTCAACAACTTAATTTCAAGCCGACAGCCAGACAGACACACTGAGGGATCTAAAGTGGGAGAATTTGGCCAGATCCTTCTTCGTGTCGCTGTACATGATGCTGAGGCGTCCGACGGCCTTGGTATGCTCCTCGTCCACCTCCTCCTTCAACCGCTGCTGGGCCTTTACACACTTGTCCCAGTCCTCCTTCTGTCTGTCTATGGTCACCTGCAACTGGGTGCTCTAAGGTGCACAGCGCGCAAGGATCTGGGTCAGGCTCGAAGACAAAAAAAAAATCTGAACTAGACAAAAATGAAATTGGAAATGAAAACACTCTTGTTGGGGAGATTTGGGTGGTACTTTGTTTCAAACAGCTATCTCCTGTTTAGTGCCAGATGATCCGCCCCTGGGCCCGGTTTCCCGAAAGCATCTTAAAACCAAGTTCATCGTTAGAACCTTTGTAGGACCATTGGTTAAATCCCCGAGTTGTTTCCAAAAAAACATTATAACTAAAGTTGCACTTGAAAACGATCTTTATTTGCTAACTGCCTCAGACCACTCTTAGAACAGCTAAGTGCATCGTTAGGTGCTTTTTTGCCCTTCCACATAACTTTATACATAGAAGATCTCTGTTAAACACAGACTCAAGATGTTTATCTGTCTCTCTGTAAACGCCTATAAATTCAGAACGAAGTTGACTACAACGTTACCAAAGTCTATGTATGGTACAGACAAGCGAAGGATAAAAAATATACTTCAAATGAAAACCCAGATGACTGTAATAAAAGGTAAATACAGTATAGACTACATAAGCCTACACATTTCAATCATATTGAAATCTATTTCTTGTTCAATCAATTGAGTTCTATTTGACTAATTATAGGCTGCTGTTTGTCATTTTTGCCTAAATATATTTCATGATGTGTAACAACCTGTGAACAATGATGTGTAGGCTGGGCATAAGCATTAGGTTAATAAGCCACCTTAATATTTGCAGCCATAGCCTATAGGTGTTAATAGCTCTCTAGGAGCAGCAGCTGATCCTTCGTCAGTATTGTGGAATAATTATAATGTTAAGGTAAGATTTGAACGGACCAAGCTGATCTGTGAGCAGCGCTGGCTTTCTTTGGATCTTACCGTAATGACACCTGCTCCAACGACAGACTTAGAGAAAGTTCTCCCTGTTTGGTGTTTTGGGGAACGGAAGCGACTTCTTCGGTTGTTGTACGATCCATTGTTCATACACTCGTAAGCCTAAGTTCCATCGATAACGGGAAACTGGGCCCTGGTCTATTGTCACAATCCATGCCTGTGAATGGTTAAATCACTATTGGTAATTCATGGGCTTTGAAGAGAGCCTGTGTCTTTACTTGGTCTGCCTCTAGCTCCCTCTGCTGGATCCTCTGTGACATGTGATTCCCATCCTCCACTGTAGAAAAACACAATGAACAATCTTACATTCAACTCCTTTCCAGCCTAATCAGTAAGGCACATTGAAATAATACAACGCAGTCAAGTAATTTGGAGAACACTACGATAGCATTCAATCAGTCCATATTACAACTGCAATGGTTAGCAATTGAAATATACACTGGCTAGGTCAGGAAGGGGCTTACATCGTGTGACAGCCTCACAGAGGTGCTTATGCATGTGCTCTGAACATTTGGGCAACGACTGCTCGTTGGTCTCCACCACCATTTTGTTCAGGTTGTCCCGGAAACGGCTCTCTCTGAATCCACGTTTTTCCTTAAAAATAAAAATCACAATAACGTGTATGTTAGCAAAGATCAAATTACAATAAATCAATTGGTCAAATCACATATTATGGTGCAAGCTGAAATACTTACCTCAAATTCACAAAATAGCAGATCTCCCCTTGTACGACAGGCCTATGGTCTATTAGCCTGGACTGAATATCACCAACATCTAATGCGAGACACAAACCATCAACATGTCATGTTGAGTAATTGATCATGTCAGATCAGTGGAGGCTGGTGGGGGGAGCTATAGGAGGACGGGCTCATTGTAATGGCTGGTACGGAATAAATGGAATGGTTTCAAACATATGGAAACCTCCTATAGCTCCTCCTACCAGCCTCCTCTGTGTCAGATATATTGAAAAGAAACAACTTTATTTTCTATTGTAGGAGGACTAGGGCTAGCAGTCAACACTGTGGTCAATTCCATTTAAACTCAATGAATTGTGTCCCCACCTTAGAGGAGATAATGTAAAATGTTCCACATATGTGTCATTGACAGTCAAATTAGAATTACATTTCAATTTAGCTCCTGAATTGAGAAAAAAAGGAAACCACACAAGGACACGGTGAGACGGCCAAACAGATCTGGGACCAGGTTAGAGGCTATCTAACAGATCTGGGACCAGGTTAGAAGCTGCCAAACAGATCTGGGACCAGGTTAGAGGCTGCCAAACAGATCTGGGACCAGGTTAGAGACTATCTAACAGATCTGGGACCAGGTTAGAGGCCGCTTAACAGATCTGAGACCACGTTACAGGCTGACTAACAGATCTGGGACCAGGTTAGAGCCTGCCAAACAGATCTGGGACCAGGTTAGACGCTATCTAACAGATCTGGGACCAGGTTAGAGGCTGCCAAACAGATCTGGGACCAGGTTAGAGACTATCTAACAGATCTGGGACCAGGTTAGAGGCCGCTTAACAGATCTGGGACCAGGTTAGAGGCTATCTAACAGATCTGGGACCAGGTTAGAGGCTGCCAAACAGATCTGGGACCAGGTTAGAGTCTGCCAAACAGATCTGGGACCAGGTTAGAGGCTATCTAACAGATCTGGGACCAGGTTAGAGACTGCTTAACAGATCTGGGACCAGGTTAGAGGCCGCTTAACAGATCTGGGACCAGGTTAGAGGCTATCTAACAGATCTGGGACCAGGTTAGAGGCTGCTTAACAGATCTGGGACCAGGTTAGAGGCTATCTAACAGATCTGGGACCAGGCTAGAGGCTATCTAACAGATCTGGGACCAGGCTAGAGGCTATCTAACAGATCTGGGACCAGGCTAGAGGCTATCTAACAGATCTGGGACCAGGCTAGAGGCTATCTAACAGATCTGGGACCAGGCTAGAGACTGCCTAACAGATCTGGGACCAGGCTAGAGGCTACTAGACTTGGTACCAGTCCGTTTGGCTATCATTCCAATCCTTGCCACTCCTGTCATGCTATTTAACACAGAGTAATTGGTCCTGTATGGCTCAGTTGGTAGAACATGGTGCTTGCAACGCCTGGGTTGTGGGTTCGATTCCCACGGGGGACCAGTATGAAAGGATGCACTCACTACTGTACATTGCTGAAATTACTAAAATGTTGTACATACATGGAGTGAAATGTTAGCTAGCTAAACAGACTGGCACCCAGGCTAAGAGAATGGCAGTATGCGTACATTCTGCAACATATGACTCTCTCGAGTTGCTTAGCTAGCTAAGTTAAATGCGATGTATGGTAACTGCAACATAATAATGAACTCACCTATGGTTAGCTTGTCCATAGTCACGCGTTAAAAAACACAAATCCCGACAACACGTGAAATAACGTTACTTTGTTTAGAATTGAGTAAGCTAGCTGGCTTTAGCAACCTCTTTTCACTATAGCATAGCTACAGAATAGATAAATGCTTAGTAGTTATTTACATGCAAGTTATCATACGTAAATGTGCATATATTTTTGGTTATTCTAACAAAAACCTAAACTGTAATAGTAGTCAGTTGATTTGTAGTCAGCTGATGTAAATATTCACACTACTTCCGGGTACGAGGTCTTGGATCAAACCAAACCTCCCAAAACGGGGAGCACACTTAGAGGCCTACCAATGCAAATTCTAAGGTACCAGTAGGTACAGTTCCCCAGCATCAATCATCACTTTTGTGAATGTATACTATGGGTGTAGCCTAGACATTTATCAGCACATTTCCATCTTCAATGGTTTAGTATTTAATCTCTCTCTCTCTCAATTCAATTCAAAGGGCTTTATTGGCATGGGAAACATATGCTAACATTGCCATAGCAAGTGAAATAGATAATAAACAAAAGTGAAATAAACAATAAAATTAATAGTCGACATTAAACTCACAGAAGTTCCAAAATAATAAAGACATTTCAAATGTCATATTATGGCTGCGTACAGTGTTATAATGATGTGCAAATCCCCCTCTCTCTCTGTGTGTCTGTGTATGATAAGGCATTTAAACATCTGTATTGTTATTGACAAAATGACATTTATTTCAGGGTGTAAATCTCAATGATAGTGATGGAGGACAGGAGGTCTTGCATGAGTTAGGACTGCAGATGTCAGTCTTGTTCTATGGTGTGGCTTTATCAGTGAGTTCCCCACAGCCACATAAAGTCTAACACTGAGGATTAGGCTGATGAGTCACCTCTGCATAGCCTATAATACAATGAATTGAAGTGTCTCATAACAGAGTGATAGTCCATTTACATCTATAAAATTCCCGCACCCCATTCAGGCTGACGACAGTGGTAATTAGAAGGATTGGCCATCATTTTGAGGGATTTCATCATGTGATATCTTATTGTGTGTATCTGCCATGGATTTATAATTGAAACATTATGCTGTGTGTACAATGTCGGCCATAGCAGGAAATAGTAGATATCTGAATATGACTTTAAAAGTGAGATTATACACTACACTTCCCATCTCCTTGTTTTTGTGCAATAGTACATTCAATCAGTAAATTAAGCACAATATTGTGGGCCACTGCATCCTAGCAAGACTACCAAGTTTGATTTTTTTTAACCATTATTTTTACCAGGTAAGTTGACAGAACACATTCTCATTTACAGCAACGACCTGAGGAATAGTTACAGGGGAGAGGAAGGGGGATGAATGAGCCAAAGATAAGTACAAAGTACAGTATGTGTACAGACGTACCAATAGCCTAGATGATTTAGTGGGCTCATTCTTCAAAAGTCATACAGATATAATATACAGAGAAGAAGTTTGAGAGTATCACTTGATGTTATGCTAATTCTGGCGAGGAGAGGAAGACTTGTTTTACTGAAGAAAAAGTCCGTTCACATAATTTGCCACTAGGTGGAAACAAGGTCCAGTATTATAATTGCCAATCTGGTTAATGAGACACTGCTTAGTAAATTAATTTACTATCTAAATCTAAATGTAAATATATCACCTCCTCTCAGTGTAGGCATATTTAGAGACAAGGACTCCTGGCAAGACCACATTAAGGACGTGGTTGTTTGGGGGCTAGTGTTGCATGTTCAGACTTCAAACATTTGTTCTAAAAGAAGTGGCCGCATTTACTCACAATTGTCACTTCCACATAAAAGAAAGCCTTCAGAAATGCACTAATTCCTGTCCTAGCTAAATAGTTGTTAGCCTATCCACACCATTGATTTTGATCTGAGGCTACTAGATATTGCAGTCATGAGCAGTTATTGTGGCAATTGATTAACTGCCATCGCAGAGCGCTCCAGGGCCCATTGGAAAAAGAGTGTGTTTAGTCAACTTTGACGTTGGTGAAAATAAGTAGGGGTGCTTTTAAATTGATTGCCTACATACAAGGTCAGATGAACATGAAATAATGACAAAACAACATGTACACACTACACAGTATGACAATGACATAACCAATATTCCCTTGATGTGCAGCTGGGCAGGCAAATAATATTTATGATAGATCAAATATTTTGTTAAAGACTAAAAATACTTATGCATAATAGGCTGCAATGTAATGTATTGTATTATAGATACATTGTAGTACACTCGCAGAATTCGAGAATTTAAGAGTATAACATTATTGTTGTGATGGTAAAAATGTAATTACACATCAACAGCCATGAAATATATATATATAAAAACTGCCAATGCCAATTTGCTCAATAAAGCATAGACCCACATTATTAATTTACAGTTGTTGAATTATATATACCTTATTTTTCACTGGTACATTTGTAATGAAATATATTTTTTAAATTAGTGTACATTCTATTTTCATTGACTTTATGTAAAAGGATGAATAGGATGTCATTTTTTTCTTATAGTTGAGAGTGAATTAATTACACCTAAAGAAATGTGGCCTATATATTGGGAGTGAGGACCGCAAACTGAACTAAAGCCACACAAAAAACTACACGAACTGAATGCCCTGTCATTGCATGATTCTCCTGTATATCCATTGCATGATTCTCCTGTACATCCATTGCATGATTCTCCTGTATATCCATTGCATGATTCTCCTGTACATCCATTGCATGATTCTCCTGTATATCCATTGCAGCAAAGGAGTAGACGTTAAAGTAGTTAGAGAACGAAGCCAACATCGCCATAACAACGATGGCACTGTCTTTTCCCATTATTATCTGTCAGGGTTGTGTTCCCAGGTTCCAGTTAGGTTTGCATGGGATAGTCCCTTGCATGAGCCATGTCATGTGTTTAGACTCATATGTCTCACAGGTCTATTAAGTGAATATCTCTTTGTTGCACACCCGTTCTGAAATAGAATAGCTTTTCAAGGCCAAATAACACAAAGTGTAGTGTTTTCAAATAGTTTTTTTTTAAAAGAAAGTTACATTTAAAAAAAGTTTCCCGAAATATTTACAGAATAAATAACATCTACAATATTTCTGAATAAAAGTTGAGAGAAATATTCAATACTTTAACAATGTGCTTAACATTAAATGTTTTATAAGAAATTCCTATATAATTACAAATGTGTAGTCATATTTAACTATACATTAATTAAATTAACTACAGGTTACAGGTACATGTCATTTATTTCTCTTTATAAACCGGGTTCGAGCCCTGAATGCTGATTGGCTGACCGCCATACACCACGGGAATGATGAAACATATTTTTGCTGCTCTAATTACGTTGGTAACCAGTTTATAATAGCAATAGGGCACCTCGGGGGTTTGCGTTATATGGCCAATATACGACGGCTAAGGGCTGTATCCAGGCATTCCGCGTTGTGTCATGCTTAAGAACATCCACAAACCGTGGTATATTGGCCATATACCACACACCCTCATGCCTTATTGCTTAAGTATTTCCCTCCATGGCATATAGCTTTATTCTCATAGACCTCCACACATAGCATGTGAAACCACAGGCTTGCTCTTCACTTGCTCAGACTGCAGTAACTTGGCTGAGGTCCTGGAGCATTGAGTCCTTAGACAAACGGTGAGTGTTCTGTGGGAGGTCTGTACGAGTGGTTTATAAAACATACCCATCGGGCCTGTTAGCGTGGTGACGGCTTAGAAAACACAGCTCTTTTTTTCTCCCCCTCCACACAGCCCCTAACGACGGTGCTGCTCACATTACCCAATGGGTTTAATTATGTTGCATTACATTGCTCTCTCTCTCTCTCTCTCTCACTCCTCCTCTCTTTCTCTCTCTGGCTCTGGTCATGATCTCTGGGCCCTTGGAGAAGACCAGAGGGACCATGGTGCTTGGCGTTCACAGCATGCTGAGCGCCACTGACTGTGGCTCTAAACAGGTGGGGGGTGGAGGGGGTGGATTACTCACTGCCTAGGCCCCTAGGCGGGGGCCCCTCCTTCCGTACACCCACCTGCCCCCCTCTTCCCCTCTCTTCCTCAGCCAGTCAGCCAGCTCACTGCAGCTCCCTGGGCACTGAACAGGTCAGTCGTCCTGGTGCCACTCTATCCTGGAGGCTGCTCCTGAGCTGCGCACCACAACTCTGCCAGGGAGAGAGAGAGAGAGAGAGAGAGAAAGAGGCCCCAGGAAATAACTAGAGCCCCGGTAATAGTGGCACCTCACGAGGCACGACGGAGCATGACGCTGCCCTGCTGTCACATCCTCCCAGGGCCGAGGAAGTAAGGGGCTGAGCGGTGGAAGGAAGCAGCAAGAAGCAGCGGCAGACACGTAGCTCAGCCTGAAAATCAACATATGTAGTCATCATGTGCTTTTTGGGAAAAAATATTTTTTCTCCGCCAAGCAACCTTGTCAGCCACATCTTGCGATATGTAAACTGCCTCTCCTTGGAGTGGAACGATTGTGTCGTTTACGATTAGCGTTCTCAGCGGGCCCCGGTTTGGTGCTGTCCCCGAGATTATCGGGCCGCTGTGCTGTCACTTCTCCCACAGGGACGTCCGCTGTAACGATAATCCAACCAAAGGATTGCCTCATCCGAATGGCGCGGTGTCCAAGTCAACTGCCGGCAACAGGCAGGGAGAGGCCCAAACCTGTTGAGGCAGACCCTCCCGCACCACGATGGCAATCAAAGTGACAGCCACGGGAGAGAAAGTGGGGACATTTTCTTTGTGTAAGCGAAATAAGTCCCCCCTCTTCCCTCTGAAACCCTGCACCCCCTCTTCTCCCCCTTTACCATGTCGTCGGAGGAGCGGGGGCTGCGCGCGGTCCTGAAGGATGGGAAGTTTTTTGTGGGGCCGTGATTTTCGACGTTGGGCAGAGGGGGCGCCCGGGGGGCGGTTGTATTTGGAGAGGTGCCTCGTCAGATTAGATGCATGCTGGCTGGGTTTGATGGCCAACCTGGACAGACAAGCCCTGCCAGGCACAGACTGCTCAGGCACATGATGTCAGGAGGACACAAAATTATCCACCGCGAGACCAAGGAGACAGATGACACCCAGCAGGAAGGGAGAGCCAAATCTGTAAGCATCCACAATCCAGCTGGCTAGCCCTAGGGTACCTGTCTCTCTGAAGTGGAATCTGCATCATCCCATGAGCTGTCAAATTAGCTCACAGGATTGGAAATGCTGAAAATATTTGGTCCCTCCTAGTGAGGAGGGGTTAATATAAAATGTTATTAATCTTTGCTTCCTGTCCTGAGAAGAAACAAAAACTGAAGTATGTAAGGAATAACAGAAGTACGTAAGTATGTAAGGGATAACAGAAGTACGTAAGTATGTAAGGGATAACAGAAGTAGGTAGGGAACAACAGAAGTATGTAGAGAACAACATAAGTATGTAAGGAACAACAGAAGTATGTAAGTATGTAGGGAACAACAGAAGTAGGTAGGGAACAACATAAGTATGTAGGTATGTAGAGAACAACAGAAGTAGGTAGGGAACAACATAAGTATGTAGGGAACAACAGAAGTATGTAGGGAACAGCAGAAGTATGTAGGGGCCAATAGAAGTATGTAGGGAACAATAGAAGTATGTAGGAAACAACAGAAGTAGGTAGGGAACAATAGAAGTATGTAGGGAACAGCAGAAGTATGTAGGGAACAACAGAAGTATGTAGGGAACAATAGAAGTAGGTAGGGAACAACAGAAGTAGGTAGGAAACAACAGAAGTATGTAGGGAACAACAGAAGCAGGTAGGGAACAATAGAAGTAGGTAGGGAACAACAGAAGTATGTAGGGAACAACAGAAGCAGGTAGGGAACAATAGAAGTAGGTAGGGAACAACAGAAGCAGGTAGGGAACAATAGAAGTATGTAGGGAACAACAGAAGTATGTAGGGAACAACAGAAGTAGGTAGGGAACAACAGAAGCAGGTAGGGAACAATAGAAGTAGGTAGGGAACAACAGAAGTAGGTAGGGAACAACAGAAGTAGGTAGGGAACAATAGAAGACAGGCTTCTGTGTGGACCTGCGGAGGAGAGTATCCCATTTCACACACACACACACACACACACACACACACACACACACACACACACACACACACACACACACACACACACACACACACACACAGATTGACATATACAGTGCCAGGGGCAAGTTTACGATTACTGCCAGTGTTAAGCAGTCTCTTAGGAGAGACGCACTGTGTTTGTGGAAAAATACATTTCCAACAAGCCTTTCCCCTCCCTTGTCCTCATTCTAAGAGAAAGTCAGAAAATGTTAAACATTATTTTATTGTTAAACATTATTTAATTTACATTTAAACAGATTGTTTATATTGTTTAGAAATAATATGAGACAAAGGATTTATTTTATTTATAGACATTTTATTTTAATCAAATGTAGGTCTTGAAAGGAGTTAAAATAGATGAATTAGAACTGTTTGCTTCTGCTGTACACAGTAGGTGCATTTGAATGGGGGAAAATCCACGTGAGATGTTAGTGTTACAGAAGCGAGATGTTACAAATTAAAGTACAGATTATTAATTGAAACATAATTTCATTTGTATTTTCTAAGATCTCAGCTGTAAGAGTAAAAAATATTACAATAACAGTAATGTAAAAAATACAGTACACATTAGCCAGCAAAACATCTGTATCAAAGACAGACACGATGCCAGCCTAACGGCCGCAGAGGGTCGTCTATGGACAGGGCGACATGTTCGTACAGTAGACCCCTCAGAGGGGGACAAGTGTGTGATGTGACCCCCTTCGGAGAGACACGTCCTGCCCGAGAGAGACGGGGAAAGGGGAGGGGGGGGGGGCGTGAGATGGGACCTGACAGGAGTTTAGTGCTGGTGTCCGCCATGGTGGGGGACCGCGGCCTCCTTGAGGGAGAGTTGTTGCTCTCTTTCACTTTCGTGCCTCTTCCCTCTCTCTCCATCTGACTCTTGAGGTCTGTGAGGTAGGAAGGAAGGACAGGAGCCCTCAGGTCACGAGAAGCTCTGTGGTTGTCCAGGTCTTTGTTGCCTGCTACACCATGTTGTCTTGTAGCTTACATTCAGTAGCCCTTCAGCAATGACAGTGGGAGGCAAAGAGCAGTGATAGCGCCCCCTGCCTGATGCCTGTGTGTGTGTGTGCCGATGTGTGTGTGTGTGTGTGTGTGTGTGTGTGTGTGTGTACCCCGGTGGGAGTGTATCCTTACGCCTGTGTGTGTGCAAACAAATGTGTGTGTGTGTGTGCGTAAGGATGGACACAGGCCAGGTTTCTCCCCGAGGGAGGAGTGGGAGCAGCAGCTCCAGTTATTAATCCTGCTGGCTGCGGGAGAGGTGTCACTGAGCGGACCAGGGGGCTACGAGCCACGAGGCACTCTGCTAACGTCTCTCCCTCTCTCATCTCCTCTCTCTCTCTCCTCTCCGTGTCCCTTGAGGTGATCGCCAACTGTCTTTGACTAAACTTCCGCCATCCTCACAGCTGACATATTTTATGAAAGGGAGTGAAAGGGAGATATTATGAGCGTAATGGAGGGTTCTAGGGCAAGGACTATCACACTGTGTCACCATAAAAAGAACCAACCCCCCCAAAAAATTGAAGATGAATCCACAATTTTTAACTGGGGAGAATGCATTTGGATTCCCACAAAGACCCAGGGAGTTTTTATGAGTCATGAGTCACATTAATACTGCCAAGAATATCAATCCATAGTATACAGCATTAACTGTTCACCATGAAATTGATCGTGGCTTTTCTGACTAGAGATTTCAATGAATAGAAGTTCTCATCAGATTGGTTTTGATTCACCCTCTTACATCACTCAGGTATTATGTCAGCATTGTTGAAATGTACTTAAAAATACTCTCCAGATGATACCAAATCCATTGAAGACTAGGTGACTCGTACACCTGCCTTGCTAAAGATCCATATCATTGCCTTTGCAGTGCCGTAACTCCCCGTGAAATTACATTATGGCAAATAACACAGCCCATTAGGCACAGGAATCATTCACTAGTGGACATCACATAGCCTGGCCATCACATAGCCTGTCCATCACATAGCCTGTCCATCACATAGCCTGTCCATCACATAGCCTGTCCATCACATAGCCTGGTCATCACATAGCCTGTCCATCACATAGCCTGTCCATCACATAGCCTGTCCATCACATAGCCTGTCCATCACATAGCCTGGTCATCACATAGCCTGGCCATCACATAGCCTGGCCATCACATAGCCTGTCCATCACATAGCCTGTCCATCACATGCTTGCAAAAAAGCACCCACTACGTATCTTAAGAATGAACGAATGGCTGCAGAGCGTAGCATGACAGTTCTGAAAGTCACAAGGGTAGTCCGCAAGGGCTGTAAAGAAGGCCATCCCCGGGACGACCGGGGATGGTGGTGGGCGGCGGTAGAGTGGGTCCTAGAGGAGCACACTGGGCCAATTGTAATACCATCATCTCCATGGCCGTATAACTTCAACCATCATCCATCCAGCCCATCAACAGCATCTTTGATAGGGTACAATTCCGCCGCTGCCCTCTGGGCTTCTGGCGCCCAGTTCAAAGCGTGTGGGGAAACACGAGATAAGATGGGGGCCTTGTTGAGCCCCCTCGACCCCGCTTTTGTCCTGTCTCACCCGCAAATGTCGATTTCACGCAGGCTTCCACCATATATGTTTTCAAAGGAGCCCGGGATCAGCTGTGTGATTGACTGAGGAGCTATCCCCCACTCCAGAAACACACATCCCTAGCAGTAGCTCATTACCAGGATGCTCGATGTCTGTATTACTTCATGTCATGTTTCCAAGAGGAAACAACAGAAGTAGGTACCTCTTGGTGTCCCCCCCGTCCTGTATGTCCCATGGGATTGGTGTCGGGAGTGGCAACATGAACCAATCCCTAGTCGAGGCTCAAGGACTGTATCCTTAAATCCTAGGACTTCAAGACCGTCTTTAGTGAGGAAAGCACCATAGGCTGTCTGAATAGATGTGCCCCACTCACTCTGTGTAATTTGGCAGTTGCAATCATTTGTCTTTCCTTCATCCACGGCTGCTTGACACAAAGCACTATTGCATGTTTACTCAAGGCTAGTTAATACACTGAGGGGCGGCTGTATAGACACAGATTAAGCCTGTTTCTGGTCTAAGCATGCAACAGCCCCTAACACTAACTAGAACCAGTAACTGACCTCCTGAAGCAGCCTGGTAACTACGGGACCAACTAAAAATCCACCAAAGATCACAATGACTCATTTTTAAAAGAGAGGATGGAAAAATTGGGCCTAACCCTTCACATGGGTGACTTGAATCGCTAGACTAAGACTGCAAGAATCAAAGAGCCATCCCATGACATGAGTTTAATGTTCAGCAGAGCAGGCTCACTGAGGGGACAGACTGAGACGTGGGGGGGTGGAGTGAGCAGTGCGGTTGGGTGAGTGAGTGGGTGTCCCCTCTACCAGATTGCAGCTTCATGCCCCCAGTCCAGAATCAAGCCAGTGAGCGGTGAAGCGTGCACACACACACACACACACACACACACACACACACACACACACACACACACACACACACACACACACACACACACACACACACACACACATACCCACACACTGGAAACAGCCAGGCACGAGTAAAAGGTGCACTTCTGCTTCATAATCATGTCCTTTCAAGGTTCATCCGTTAACGCCACCCCGGCTGGCTCCCCTTGTGCCCGGGCTCTGCCATTTTGCCATGCTCAGTGAGGTGGACACTGGGAACTGTCTATTGGTTTGGCTTCTATGATACAGTCAGTCCAGAGGTCAAATATACGAAAGTACTGTCATTGCATCGAGTGGCTTTCGGTAAAAAGTGGAAATGCAAACTTGGGTTTAAAATGGAAGATAAACACATACTATTACTGTAAACTCCCTCCTCGTTCATACATACATGTATTTAGAATAGAGGTTAGTTAGGTAACACATAGTTACAGTTAATCATATCAAACCTTGTGTTGTTCTCCTCAATCTGTATCAGGGGTGTGTTTTGCATTAGAGAAATGTGACAAGATAAGGAGGGAAATAGTGCTGGGAGAAGAGGCTAATTTAACTCCAGGTTGAAATAAATTAGTCACCCCAAATTAAAACGGGCATTGTAATTAGGCGGAAATTAAAAATTCAGAGCCGGGTGACGGATATGCAGATGAGTTGAGCAGAAATGTTAATGAGGATGTTGTTTTTATTCCCAGGGTGGTCATTATAGGGTATTGCTGAGGGCACTGACCTCCTCGTTCCCTCTCTTCACCCAGGAATGCATCTGGAGGCTTACAACCATCCCTCTTGCATCCCCATTCTCTCAGCTTATTGCCCTCTCTTCCCTGAGCAGTGACTTTTTAAAAGTATAGCCCTTGTCATGGGGCTTCAGATGCAATTACTTTTGGTATCACTTCTCGCGGGGCAGTGAGTCCCCCCCTGAAGACATCCTATCAGAAACCATCAAGGCAGTCTAAAGTTAAGTGGCATAGACCTGTGGGGAAGAGAGGCAAGGGTGCATGGAGTAGGAGACAAAATGCAGACCTAATATGCGACACATTCTTCAGGATTAGAATATGTGGACAACGAGTGTCCTCTCTGTCAACCAGTGACTATTGCCCCAAGGCCAGGGTGTAGCCCATGACATGTCCTGGAGGAGTTCATTCCTGGGCAAAATGTATTCAGAACCAGTCCCATGTTGGTTCTATTTAAAATATGTCCCTAATAATGTGTATGTTATTGCACCTGTACCCCACTGACTCCTAACAGCAGGGGTCATAAAGAAAAAATACCAATCCTTTTGCAGCTTGAGAACAAAGCGCAGGACAAATCCATACAAGAAAACTGAGAGGTTGAACTTATTCAGACAGGGAGAATCGCAATCCTTGAGTCTTGCACGGGTATGTATTCCTCCCATCCCCCAACATCACTACGCCCCTCTCACCCCAAGCCCCAAGCCAAATCTACAACGCCCTGAACACACACACACACACACACACACACACACACACACACACACACACACACACACACACACACACACAGGACATCAGAGAGAGGCAGCCAGGAAGAGTGTGTGCAGCTGAGGCAGGTTGGGAGAGAGAGAGAGGGCGAGCAAAGGGTAATTCTGGAGCTGTCTGTGATCCGTGCTGAGTTAAGGTGTGATCCCATTGCCCCGGGATACACACATGCACTTTAGCACCTAGGCCGAATCAGCCGCACCTCTCTGACTGATGAAGTGAGTGAGTGCATCTCGTAAACTCCTCACCACACACCTGGGCTCATTCTGTGCTCCGCGGCATGGCTGCACCCCAGAGACAAGAATGAAGGACAAAAACTTCAGACAAGACTCCTTTCCCCCCCACCCATTCAGTGTTCACCTCCCTGAAGCTTACTGTTAGTACAGAAGCTGCAATAAGACTCCATGCTGCTAGTACAGAAACCTGCATTGAGACTCTGTTTCTAATACAGAAGCTGCATTAAGTGCATTAAGACTCTGTTTCTAACACAGAAGCGGCATTAAGACTCTGTTTCTAATACAGACGCGGCATTAAGACTATGTTTCTAATACAGAAGCTGCATTAAGACTCTGTTTCTAATACAGAAGCTGCATTAAGACTCTGTTTCTAATACAGAAGCTGCATTAAGACTCTGTTTCTAATACAGAAGCTGCATTAAGACTCTGTTTCTAATACAGAAGCGGCATTAAGACTCTGTTTCTAATACAGAAGCGGCATTAAGACTATGTTTCTAATACAAAAGCGGCATTAAGACTGTTTCTAATACAGAAGCTGTCTGGAGATAAGGATAATACACCGCCAACAGACCAACTGGGCACCGACGTCAATTCAACATCTATTCCGCGTTGGTTCAACCGAATTTAATTGATTCACCCTTGGAATGTAACCTTTGCTCACCCCACAATCTCATAAGATTCTCTGTACCTTTAAAGAGGAGAGGAAACTAGAGCAAAATGTCTTTCCCAACCAGCCTTCAAGCAATGGAAGTCTGAACCAATGACAGTACTAAAGTGTGTATAGAGAACATTGCCCCCCTCACCCAGCCTGATCCTCGCCTCTGCACTCGTGTAATAGCAATTGACAATCAGATGCCATCTTTATGGGTGCATGGTAGAATTGTCACTATCTGTAAGGGGATGATAAGGCAAGGCCTGTCAAAAGCGCTTATGACATGCTAACCCGCCCCCACACAGTGTTGATTGTTTCATTGAATCAATCAGGGAACGCTGTTTTGCCAGATACATGTCCCGTCGGATGCGCCGCTCTCTCGATCTCGTTAACGAGACGTAACAAAGGTTTTTTTTATGTGCAGACATGGCACTCTAACTAACACCGTGGGGCGTTATGCGACGTGAATACTCCACACGTTTGCCGCACATTAGGGAGATGGTACTAAGGAACCAGCTACTGGAAACTGCCTGAATCTGTGGGAAAACACTTCCCTTTTTTCTTTTTTTTACAAGTTCTGCATGGCACCATTTACTTCCTGACCTGTGGAACGTGGCACTCCTACCTACAGTTTAAAAGTTGATTCACAACAGAGGCGTGGTCCTTCAGATAATTGTCCATAGCACGACTTTACCCCACCTGGCCCTGAACTCTGTCCCCATGCCCTTCCCACAATGAAACCCCCTGTGGCAGTGAAGACGAGAAAGTGATAGGTGGCGTCTGGTCCGGACCACACACTGAGAGATGGACTCCTGGTGAGAGCTGAAGTCACCAGTGAACCCTGCTGATCCACTGCGCCAATTGACCCCTGAACTATCACCGACCAGGGGGGTGGGGGAAATGAAGGCTGCCTCCGCTGCCAGGAAGGAAATATCTAAATGTGAGCTCATTGTGGCAGTCCACCCCTGTAGAGAGGTGCACCTCAGTCTTTAGATGACCGGGAGAGGGTCCTACTAATTGGGCTGTCTGGGATACCCGCTGTGGCTTCATGTCTGGGGTTGTTTGGACTTTGGTTTGATCATCAGCTGCAAAGCTGGAAGACCTTATGCCACTGCCATTTTTACATTACAGCATTAGTCAGCACACAAAACTTCAGAAAGACTAATTTCAAGTGAATACACTCATAAAACTGAAGTCTTAAGTTCAGTCTCCTCAATCTTGGCAACAGGTCAAAGATAAAGGTTGACATGCTGTGCTAAGCCTCTCTTCAGCAGCTGTGATGATATCTAAATGGGACTGAAATAAACAACAGGACAGTGGTTCTATTATGGTCTAGTAGTGCAATGTTCTTCCTAATCTAGTCACAAGGCCTGCTCAAATGACTGCGGGATTTGTTTGCTTTCACAAGTTTACACTTTCTGGAACACACAGCACTTTGTTCGATGATGTACGGAACCACCAAATTTACAAAAACGAATGTGTCGATGGACCAACAATAATGTGAAAAACGAATTGATTAAAAGAACCAGATGAGACAACTGTCCTCTTTGCTTCCCTTTGTTTTTTTTATTGGCACAGGACAACCTTCTGTAGACTTCAATAACACCGACCATAACATTAAAGCAGTATACATGTTATAAGGAAGGCTTATAGGGAAGATGATCATATAAAACCTGGAGAAGGGTAAACAGGGTTTACATGACATAACACAGGCTGGGTGAAAGTGAAATAACTCAAACCAGTTAGCAGTTTGATAGACTAAATTACCACAATTTAGAAAGCCAACGATAACCCGACTCTTTTGTTGTGCAAACGATGTGATTAATTCAAATATACACACACACACACACACACACACACACACACACACACACACACACACACACACACACACACACACACACACACACACACACATACATACATACATACATACATACATACATACATACATACACACACACACACACACACACGTGGACATCCTTTAAAATTAGTGGATTTGGCTATTTCAGCAACACCCGTTGCTGACAGGTGTATAAAACCGAGCACACAGTCATGCAATCTCCATAGACAAACATTGGCAGTAGAATGGCCTTCCTGAAGAGCTCAGAGACTTTCAACATGGCACCGTCAAAGGATGCCACCTTTCCAATATAACTTGCTAGTGCTGCACCGGTGAACTGTAAGTGCTGTTATTGTGAAGTGGAAACGTCTCAGAGCAACAACGGCTCAACCACAAAGTGTCAGGCCACACAAGCTCACAAAACGAGACCGCAGAGTGCTGAAGCACATACAAATCGTCTGTCCTCGGTTACAACACTCACCACCGAGTTCCAAACGGACTCTGGAAGCAACGTCAGCACTAGAACTGTTTGTTGGGAGCTTAATGAAATGGGTTTCCATGGTCGAGCAGCCGCCCACAAGCCTAAGATCACCATGCGCAATGCCAAGTGTCGGCTGGAGTGGTGTAAAGCTCACCGCCATTGGACTCTGGAGCAGTGGAAAAGCGTTCTCTGAAGTGATGAATCACACTTCACCATCTGGGAGACTGATGGACGAATCTGGGTTTGGCGGATGCCAGGAGGACGCTACCTGCCCCAATACATAGTGACAACTGTAAAGTTTGGTGGAGGAGAAATAATGGTCTGGGGCTGTTTTTCATGGTTCGGGCCCCTTAGTTCCAGTGAAGAGGAATCTTAACGCTACAGTATACAGTTACATTCTAGCTTTGTGGCAACAGTTTGGGGAAGGCCCTTTTGTGTTTCAGCATGACAATACCCCCATGCAAAAAGTGAGATCCATAAAGAACTGGTTTGTCGAGATTGATGTGGAAGATCTTGACTGGCCTGCACAGAACCCTGACCTCAACCCCATCGAACACCTTTGGGATGAATTGGAACACCAACTGCGAGCCAGGCCTAATCGCCCAACATCAGTGCCCAACCTCACCAATGCTCTCATGGCTGAATGGAAGCAAGTCCCCGCAGCAATGTTTCAACATCTAGTGGAAAGCCTTCCCAGAAGAGTGGAGGCTGTTATAGCAGCAAAGGTGGGGGACCAACTCCATATCAATGCCCATGATTTTGGAATGAGATGTTCGACAAGCGGGTGTCCACATACTTTTGATCATGTAGTGTATATTAGCTGTGATTTTCACTGCTGACAGAGGTAATGGCTAAATCCATTCTGCTTGTGTGAGTGGTTTGAGTGTGTATTGTCGCTCGGATGTTGCCACAAAAGGATTTCCCGCCCCCTGGTAAGAGGGTGAAATGACAATGCGTGGCTGTCAACCCAGGGCTCTGACGTTGGACAGAGGCGCACTGGAGCCTCTATGGCAGCTGGTAGTCTGCCCTCTGCCCCCTCAGCGTCAACACACGGACTGATTGGAGTGACTGAGCTAGAGGCTGCTGCCCACACTGCTGGTGGAACAGCAGAAGCAGCAGCTTGAGAAACAAGACTAAATTCATGAGGGCGGAAAGTTGATAGTGGACTGGACAACTGTGGAGGATGATGATTACATAGCTGAACACAGTTCGGCGGACTGGACATATTTTGTTTTGTTTGAGGAAAATGTTAATACATTGAAAATGCAATAGCAGGGATTTCTTTAAAACGGACATAGCAAACGAATAAGTCAATTGTCATTTTTAATAATACTTTTTCACATTCAAGGCTCAGGCTACGAGAAAAAAGAAGCATCAGCAAGAATGCTCTCAGGCCACCTGTTTCAGACTATCCCTGCACATTTAACCTGACGACAATAGACAAAAAACAGACTCCCAACAACCAACTCACACAAAAACAAACCATCCATCTCTTTGTGATAATTTCTCCATTGCGTGTTTTTCGCCTGGGGTTTCAGAGGGGAAAAATAACCACGTCTCCAAGGCAAAAGAGGGAGGGGGCCACAGTGGTGTTAGGTAGGTTGAGACGTCAGCAGACGTCTGTGTACTCCTCACGCCGGCCCTCGGCCATCCTGGCAGCCAGCCTAAGAACTCAGTGGTGGCCGCTGGTGTACACTCTGTTCCTCAGGACCACCACTGGGGGTAGGTGGTGCCGGACACCGGTGTAGTGCTGGACTTGATCAAACCACCGTGTCACATTCATGTGCTTCTCCTTCTCCTGGATGGCCAGATCCACCTGGGAGAGAGGGGGAGACATTCCTGGTTTCCACTGATGCTCCATACTACGCTGTACAAATCTGCCCTTGTTTCATTTAAATGGGTGGTCCCGTCTGTGCTCTTTAAAAAGGTCCTTTATTTGAAATAGTGTTTGTTACAGATGTGTAGGTTTCAAAATTAGAATACCTTTTAGCAAGGGCAAATTAAACCATGTTAGCAGAGATGGAGATCCGCACACTGTCCAAAAAGTGGACCAATACACTTTTTGGACAGTGTGCGGGATCTCCATCCTTCCTAACAGTATTTCCATTTGCCATTGCTAAAAGGTTGAGAATGATGCTACTGTGACACTACAAGGCAGCAAGGAAAGAAAATGGCTAGCAATGTTTTGAACCACCATTATTTTGCAAATGCATCTTGCTGGCTAGCTAGCTAATACCCAAACTAACACAGGAACTCTGCTTGTTACTAACATGTTACTAACTCACATCTTTTCCCCCAAAAAACAAGTCATTTTTTAGCTGAACACAATAATAACGCCTTACTAAAGTGAACATATTAGACCATCCCATTTCAGGTTCATTGTGAGGCTGCCCAAACTTGGTCTTAGCTAGCTATACCGTCCCTGAAACAGAGTCTAGAATCAAACCCGTTTGATTCAGTAGCTACGATAGCCCTCCCATGACTGTACATCTAACAAATACAATGAGGACCTAGGCTGCTGAGTGACCTCTGTCCTGAGGTTAACCGCCATGATAAAAACTAAACTGACTCCCTTGTGTCTGGTGGCAAGGATCCATCTCCGCCACAACCGCTGACATTTCTCAACATGTGATCCCGTCTCTCTCCGTCTGCCTCCAGGGCCGACAAACTTCTTACTTGGTCTGAGCTAAAGGCATCACTTCGCGCCTCTGGTTATTTTTTTTATGCTTGTGTCAAGTTCTCTCTCCCATGCCTTTTAACCGTAGGACTCTTAATTGTGAGCTCCATTTGACAAAACGGCTTTTAACTTCAACTCTGAAGTCGGCTCTGTTTGGTTATTGGACGCTAGACTTACGATGATGTGATGGATTCCGTAGTACATGAGTGTGTCGGCGAGGGTGAACTGATTTCCTGCCAGGTAAACCTTGTCTTCTAGATAGCTGTTGAGGTCCTGCATGAGAAAATAATAAAATAAACATTTCATCATTAAGTTCATCAGAATTGCTTGGATTTTTTTTTTTTTTAACAGAATTTCACAGATCCTCAATAGAGACAAACACCAATAAACATCTTGAACACTACAGGTCACAATCACTACAATGTAACTCATGACATTATCTTAGCATTTCTTTATCATAATCACCTAATTAGACATTAGATTCAATAAACGTTAACCAACGACGTTCATCAAGCACATAACATTTACTTGAACAGTAAAAGCAGGAGTGAGAAACTCCCGACACATCTCAATAACAATACTTTCCCAGCTTGATAGGTGTGATAACGACGCATCCACAGTAAAAGACAAAATATCCAAATACACTTCTTCAATAGTAAAGAGAGTTGAAATACAAGATGAAAGCTGTGGCCGGTGGAGCCAACTCAGGCCTGAGATTTATTGAACCTATATATCTGGGACGTACGGGTGGAGAGCTCGGTATCTGTACGTGAACAATGCATAACCCGAGGGGGAATATCAGCCTGGCGTGGCATGCCATCCTAACAACTCTGGCCACTCCGGCTAGTGCAGATGCCTTACAAATGGCTCACTCCTCTCCCGACTTACATGGGCGCCTTCAAATCTAATGAACCTTCCCCAAACCCAGGCTGTGGATGGGCTGAGCATGTGTGTGTGTGGTTATGCAGGTCCCAAGGGATGGGACCATCTTTAGCACTTACACTGCACATACAGCGTCTTGAGGGCTAATGGAGTTATTGTGCAGTGTGTGCTGCCAAGCAAGGCATGAAGACAGACTCCTCCGCCACAATCAGATCCCTGCCTTCCCTACAGCTGGAGGCGCAGGCGGACAAGAGACTACCCCCCACCCCCATCTCCACAATCACATGGACATCAGAACCTGGCCTCTGCTCCTCCTCCACCCTAACCACATTCTGCCCAAGTTTTCTGATATCGCTGCAGTCACTGGGGCCACTAGACCTTCCTGCTGCTGAAAGGCTGTGGGTTATAGCACCATGACCATATCTACCATAGTGATGAAAGGGAAAACAGTCCCAATGGTAGAAACAAACAGCATCATGTTTTAACCTCGAGTAGAATTCCTTAGTTTTTTGTGTACAAGCTATCCACACTGTCAGTCTGGCCAACTTTACATATAGTCGTTTTTTATTGGACGATAGGAGTTTAGTCTAATTCGTGTTCTTTTTTTTGCCATACAAAATCTGCCACCGTAGTAACGCCATACCGGCACCGTAGTAACACCATACCGGCACCGTAGTAACACCATACCGGCACCGTAGTAACACCATACCGGCACCGTAGTAACACCATACCGGCACCGTAGTAACACCATACCGGCACCGTAGTAACGCCATACCGGCACCATAGTAACGCCATACCGGCACCGTAGTAACACCATACCGGCACCGTAGTAACGCCATACCGGCACCGTAGTAACACCATACCGGCACCGTAGTAACGCCATACCGGCACCGTAGTAACGCCATACCGGCACCGTAGTAACACCATACCGGCACCGTAGTAACGCCATACCGGCACCATAGTAACGCCATACCGGCACCGTAGTAACGCCATACCGGCACCGTAGTACCATACCGGCACCGTAGTATCATACCGGCACCGTGGTAACGCCATACCGGCACCGCGGTAACGCCATACCGGCACCGTGGTAACGCCATACCGGCACCATGGTAACACCATACCGGCACCGTAGTAACGCCATACCGGCACCATAGTAACGCCATACCGGCACCGTAGTAACGCCATACCGGCACCATAGTAACGCCATACCGGAACCATAGTAACGCAATACCGTAGTATCAGCATAACTATTGAAATCAGATCTAACATTCTGCATAATCAGATAAACTAAAACGTGTGACACACACAGGAGGATTTAAAAGTGGCGAGAGGCGCCTGTCCAGCCAATCGATGGCTTCATATCTCTTTCCCGCTGTCGACAGCGGCCCCCATTAAAGACTTTTACTGTTGTCCACTGCTTTGCCTGTCTCGGCCATGTCACTGAAGGGCCATACATCAGTCTTGATTCATGTCGCCTCGCATTAATGAGCCACACACACTGTCAGTCTGGCCCCTGCTGGCAGAGCATTGGAGAGTTTTGCTCAGGGGCTTCTCCAAGGCCCTGTTAGACCCTCTCCATACACAGCTCACCAAGCCTCTCTATCCCACAAGGGTAGAAGGGACTTCTCATGAAAAACAGTGGGTAGTGGAACACATTTTCATTTGACAAGAAACTACAATAAAACTGACTAACTTGCAAGAGGAAGATATTTAAAATGTTTTGACTTTCTAATACTGAAGAATCTTCACTATTGTTTCTGGGCCTCTACCTTCAGTATGGTCTTGATATCGTCTTTGAGGCATCCGTCCACTTTGGTGAGCCTGTACTCCAGCCACTGCTGCACTAAAGCCTTGTGTTCTGCTGACCCACCCAGTAACTTGGGCCGTTTGGCCTCTTGGACCAGGTGAGTGGCGATGGTCACCAAGCCGACCAGAGCTGGGCCATTATTACTGTGGAGCACAGGTACCTGGGTGGGAGAGAAAGAGAATGTGTGTGCATTACACATTTAAAAAAAAATGTATACCTTTATTTAACTAGGCAAGTCAGTTAAGAACAAATTCGTATTTACAATGACGGCCTCCCAAAAGGCCTCCTGCGGGGACAGGGGGGGGATTAAAAATTAAATATAGGACAAAACACACATCATGACAAGAGAGACAATACAATAACATAACATGGTAGCAACACAACATAACAAAACATGGCAGCAGCACAAAACATGGTACAAACATTATTGGGCACACTAAGAGCCTGATAGGAATTATGGACACATAAAATAAAAACGACAATCCCTGTAACTACTTGTCAACATCCTGTTAGAGTCACTTGTCAACATCCTGTTAGAGACACTATTTATGCTCTAGTTGCATACGAGCTCAAGTCATTTTAATAGCTGGTTAGCTGCCTAAACAACACACGCACTGTCACTACCCCATGTGGTACAGTATGTCTGTTTGTTTCTAGCATTGCAATGAAGGCTGTTGAGGCAGAACTAGTACTGCACACTCACTGAAATTAGCTATAGTACGTTTAGTAGTAGCAGCAAGATATGTTGGCGACCCAATATGCAATTCACATGGCATGTAACGTTAGCTAGTTAACGTTAGCTATCTGGCCAGACAGCAGATTCATTCAATGTTAACTTAACGTTAACTGGCTAATGATAACACATTTGATCTGAAACAATGACTATTACACTTTTTGTTTTTACACATCTTTGTTCCTAAGTGACCTGCCTTCGCTAAAAATAGAAGATAAAATAGTTGCTAAAGTTACGGACATTATCTTGTTAGCTAGCTAGCTTTTCTAAGGACAGTAGAGTAGCATGTGCTCGCTACTCTTTTTAGCCTAAGGTCTATAATACTTGGCAGATATAGATAACTGTGACCGCAACCATTAGATGGCAAATTCACCTTCTTGTCCCCCTGAGTACTGTATTTGTTAGGCTTTTTCAATCCTAAAGATTTTTCCAGCGATGACAGCTCTCTGAACGCCATCATTGCGATCTGTCTGTTGGGCAAGAGGATGGCAACACGATTGGTCGAGATTAGTCATTGCCGCCCACTAGACTCAAATGGACAACAAATTCAGCCAATGCTGACATGAAAAGTGGTTTTTAATTTCGTTTCATTACGTTGTATTTATTTTTTTTTTGCCCTGCTAGCTTTTAAGTTACATTGCATCAGATCAGATCAAGAACTTTAATTAATGACCAGATGAAACAGTTATACAATAAAATAGTATAGGTCTAATTTCTCCCTGAATATTTTGTTACAGAATATTTTAAAACATATTTAAAACATGCTTACATTTTTATTGTAGGCTACACATACATGATCAAATTGAGAATGTTTAATTGTTTAATTAAAAATATCTAAAATGATATATTTCTTGATTAATAAAAAATGATATTTCAGGAAAATAAAATAGCACCAAAAAAAAAAATAACCCACTGAAGCACATTAAAGAGATGTTTCGATTGTTGGAAGGATAGCTCGTATTTACAAATCATACAGTATTTGGTTAATAATATAAGGTATACTGTTAACTGAGGAGTTTTAATGAATTAAAAGTGTATTTTGTAATGGATGTGCATGTTATCCTAAAGAAAATGCTTGTCTCATTTTAATTCACTAAGCCTGATCAATGATCCTTTTCATGCCAACCCAAGCCAGCACGGCATAGATACTTTCTTTTCACATGCCACTTTACAGCATGTCTTGGCTCCAACTTATAATCAAATTGTAATCAATCAAATGTATTTTATAAAGCCTTTTTTACATCAGCAGTTGTCACAAAGTGCTTTACAGACACCAAGTCATGCAGAGGCAGAAGCACAAGCACACGGGGCAGAGAGCAGAGACTTCTGATGTAATAGAACCAATGTGTCAACAATATTCTTATTATGTCATGATAATATTATAGGCTAAAGGGCTGCCTCGATTTGTTACGGGAGTGTCTGCCCTTTCAGCCACTCCCCTAAATCAAATTCATACCCTTCCTATAGCTGAATCTGCCATTCAAACCTTTCCTACAGTGGAATCTATTTTTCAAACCCTTCCTACAATTGAATCGATCATTCAAGCCCTTCCTAATTCAAATCCTTCCTACAGCTGAATCTATTATTCAAAACCTTCCTACAGCTGAATCTGTAATTGAAACCCTTCCAACAGCTGAATATACCAGTCAAACCCTTCCTACAGCTGAATCTGTAATTGAAACCCTTCCTACAGCTGAATCTGTAATTGAAACCCTTCCTACAGCTGAATCTGTAATTGAAACCCTTCCTACAACTGAATCTATCATTCAAACCCTTCCTGCAGTGGGGTCAACTATTCAAATCTTTCCTACAGTTGAATATATAATTCAAACCTTTCCTAAAGCTGAATCTATCATTCAAACCTTTCCTACAGCTGAATCGGTAATTCAAACACTTCATACAGCTGAATCTATCATTCAATCCCTTCCTACAGCTGAATCGGTAATTCAAACACTTCCTACAGCTGAATCTATCATTCAAACCCTTCCTACAGCTGAATCTATCATTCAAACCCTTCCTAAAGCTGTATCTCTAATTGAAACTCTTCCTACAGCTGAATCTATAATTCAATCCCTTCCTACAGCTGAATCTATCATTCGTACCCTTCCTACAGCTGAATCTATTATTCAAACCTTTCCTACAACTGAATGGATCATTCAAACCCTTCCTAATTCAAACCCTTCCTACAGCCGAATCTATCAAAACATGGGAAATATACAGGGGCCAACATTTTATAGTAACATGCTTGTTTCCTCACTGCATTGAATGAGATTTGTGTAAAATTAAATCAAAATGACAGTGAAGGTCTAGTTTCCCTAAGTCCTGCAGCAAGTTTGCCCCCGTGTCTCCTGACATGTCTGTCTCACAGTGTCTCCTTGCTCTGCCGTTGTGTGTCATGTCTGTTTCGATTTGTTCGGTCTCCTTATGACTCGTCCATAATGAAATGTCGGATGTCAATCCAACTCTGCTTATTAACTCTATGAGGGCCAGGTGTGTGTTTGACATTATAGGAAGTGACTGTTGCGCTGAGGTGTCGCATGCTACTACTTCCCGTCAGTCATGTCCCTGGTTGTCACACGTATATGAATATCCAGGTTGAGGTAACGTGGAGGGCAGTTACTCTAAACAGGAAAAAAGAATAAGCTACAGCATGTGGTAGAACTCTACCATATCCCCACATGGCACGTTATGCGTCACAATAACATGACATCGAATTGATCAGATAGTACACTGATGAACCCCTTTTAAGCCTTCCCCAGGTCGTTTCTGTAAATGAGAATGTGTTCTGATTCAATTTATCAGGTTACAGCAAAATAAAGGTTGAATAAAAACAATATTCCGATATAAATGAACCCAATATGCAGTGTCACGTAAAACAGCAGGGTTATAATATTGAATCTCATTCTTCATCTAGTTGTAGCAGAATCATTCGAGGGCCTCTTTGTGATTGGTTCTAGTGTAAATAGGGCCTTGGATGGACCATTCTTGTTGATGTTTATTACGTTGTACACATCCTCACCGTATCCTGTCCCCATCACTACATGTGCACTTCATCTGCTATTGCAAAGGTTCTTTTTAGAACTAATTTGGAGAAAAAAGTTGTCCCAGGATGCAAATTAATTATACATGATTAGATGCCACAGAACAAGGTATGATATAAAAAAAGAAAACATGTTTTGTGCATTTGTTTGTGCATTGCAGAATGTCGTACACTTTTAACCTAGTAGGGATTTCCTAAATGCATGCCTGCAGCGTTAAAGTGAGCCTCCTTCATCCAAACGCCTTGGAGCTGCCACATCCTGTATGTAAACAACTGTGTTGAGGACAACGATCTCCAGTTGCCGGGAACGATCCATAGCCCATGGGAGTATTTCTCATGCCGATTGTGATACATAATCCCGGGTCACATTAGTAAGAGAATACACTGTGGGGTCACCCATACAGCCGTGGGGCTTCCAGGGGCTTCCGCATACCTCAATCGTGATATCTCTTCGCCCATTACACTGATTTGTCTGGCTTGGATGTAGGGCCTATGCAGAGCTGTCTCCCCCGCTACCTCTCATGACCTGTAAGGTTATTGTCTGGATATTTAAATGTACAGATGCACAAGATGGAGGGGGATAGTTCGTGAGCAGGGATAGTTCGTGAGACATGCATGTTGTCAGCACGGATTGTTGAAATTGCGTATTGGTGCTACCTCCGATTGCCGGGCTGGAACGAACATGGGCCCAGACACGGGGCGGCTGTGTGACAATTTGAGAAAAGCCTGAGATGGATGGAGATAGACATGGATTGAAATCCTACCCCAGCATCCTCTCTGTCTCACATCTCCCCAACACCAGAGACAAGACAGCTTTCAGCTTTCACAAAGGATTGGTGGATGAACAAACCTGGTACGTAACATTTCTGTGTATCAGTGTTGGCCTTGTTGTAATAGAAGCAAAAGATTGTGAGGAGGCTCCAGAAAATATTCAATGTTTTTAAGAGCAGATACAGGCAAACTCAGTAAATCTTATAGCCCTCTGAAAGGGCCATAAGCTCAGACTGTGACACATTTCAAACCTTTAATAACCTCTAAGAAAAGTGACAATCTTTCAGTGTACACATGTACCCTGCTGGCTCTAGCAGTGGAAGTACTGAAAAGAGTCACAACATCAGTGCTCCAGGCCTGCCTTGGGGTCTCTGTAAGGAACTGACAAACCAGCCTTCCCCTCCCTCGCATGTCCAAGACACACACACACACACACACACACACACACACACACACACACACACACACACACACACACACACACACACACACACACACACACACACACACACACACACTACACATTTGCATATCTGTGTTGAGGGTGGGGGTAGATGAGAGGACGACATGGTGGGACGAGGATATTTTCGTGGCATTTTTAGTCTTTCCGTTAACACTTGTGACAGGAGATCAGCATTGGTATACAACCAGGGAGGAGTTTGAGCAAGTAGAAAGACAGTTTGTCCGTCTCCTTGCTGCCATGCCAACCAGACGCTGGGGGACACAGTACCAGCTCATAGTACCATCCCGGAGAGCATCCAAAAACAGTCAGTTAGGACTATTAATTACTATTCTGAATTCTCTAACCCTCAGCCATGTCCCCTCAGAAAAATAAACCTCAGTGGAGGATTTTGATCATTATAGCTTCTGAAAACTCAGATTGCCTTTATTGAAGTTGCCCATTGGCCATGCAGGTTCTCTCTCCGTGATTCAGACAGATTATTGGTGGAAACTATTGCGGTTGTGCTCTCGCTATGCCCCTGAGGATGATAACAGAGACTCCCATGTAGAGTTGTGGAGAACGTGCAATACACATGGACTTCAAAAACACACAGACACACACTTATGCACACCTATGTGGATATGTAAGTTACACACACACACACACACACACACACACACACACACACACACACACACACACACACACACACACACACACACACACACACACACACACACACACACACACACACACACACACACACACACAGCATCTGACCTGTGTTGTGTACAGCTTAGCGAGGCTCTCTGTTGTTGTCTTCAATGTTTCTTTCAGCCAGCAGGGAGCACTGTGGTTCTTTAAAAAAAAAAAAACATCTTAGAGGCCCTCCATGATCAAACACAGAGAGGCCAACGCTTAATCAAGTCCATCAGAGAAAATAACTGTTGTGTGACTGTTGATGGTGCCGCAACACACACCTGAACATTCTAATCATAATGGCCGACACAATTATCAGACACAAACCAGTTGTATTTTATAAAACATTATTGTTCAGAAAAGCCATTTCACATGGTCTCATGTTCCTGGTTAGGAAGTTCTGGACAGACAGTTTTGTACTGATCTTCTGCTAGTGTGACTGATCTCAATATCTCTGTCTTCCTCATGGTGGGGCTGGATTCTCACTGTGTTTACAGTACCATACACATTACTATGCTTTAGTAGAATACTGTACATTGTGTTTATAGTACCATACACATTACTATGCTTTAGTAGAATACTGTACATTGTGTTTATAGTACCATACACATTACTATGCTTTAGTAGAATACTGTACATTGTGTTTATAGTACCATAGACATTACTATGTTTTAGTAGAATACTGTACATTGTGTTTACAGTAACATTTACATTACTATGTTTTAGTAGAATACTGTACATTGTGTTTATAGTACCATACACATTACTATGTTTTAGTAAGTTACTGTACATTGTGTTTACAGTACCAAACACATTACTATGCTTTAGTAGAATACTGTACATTGTGTTTACAGTACCATACACATTACTATGTTTTAGTAGAATACTGTACATTGTGTTTACAGTACCAAACACATTACTATGCTTTAGTAGAATACTGTACATTGTGTTTACAGTACCATACACATTACTAAACTCAGCAAAAAAAGAAACGTCCCTTTTTCAGGACCCTTATTTCAAAGATAATTCTTAAAAATCCAAATAACTTCACAGATCTTCATTGTAAAGGGTTTAAACACTGTTTCCCATGCTTGTTCAATGAATCATAAACAATTAATGAACATGCACCTGTGGAACAGTCGTTAAGACACTAACAGCTTACAGACGGTAGGCAATTAAGGTCACAGAAAACTTAGGACACTATAGAGGCCTTTCTACTGACTTCGAAAAACACCTAAAGAAAGATGTCCAGGGTCCCTGCTCATCTGCGTGAACATGCCTTAGGCATGCTGCAAGAAGGCATGAGGACTGCAGATGTGGCCAGGGCAATAAATTGCAATGTCCGTACTGTGAGATGCCTAAGACAGAGCTACAGGGAGACAGGACGGACAGCTGATTGTCCTCGCAGTGGCAGACCACGTGTAACAACACCTGCACAGGATCGGTACATCCGAACATCACACCTGCGGGACAGGTACAGGATGGCAACAACAACTGCCCGAGTTACACCAGGAACGCACAATCCCTCCATCAGTGCTCAGACTGCCCGCAATAGGCTGAGAGAGGCTGGACTGAGGGCTTGTAGGCCTGTTGTAAGGCAGGTCCTCACCAGACATCACCGGCAACAACGTCGCCTATGGGCACAAATCCACCGTCGCTGGACCAGACAGGACTCGTCGAAGGAATGAGTGTTACACCTAGGCCTGTACTCTGGAGCGGGATCAATTTGGAGATGGAGGGTCCATCATTGTCTGGGGCGGTGTGTCATCGGACTGAGCTTGTTGTCATTGCAGGCAATCTCAATGCTGTGCGTTACAGGGAAGACATCCTCCTCCCTCATGTGGTACCCTTCCTGCAGGCTCATCCTGACATTGTCCTCCAGCATGACAATGCCACTAGCCATACTGCTCATTCTGTGCATGATTTCCTGCAAGACAGGATTGTCAGTGTTCTGAAATGGCCAGCAAAGAACCCGGATCTCTATCCCATTGAGCACGTCTGGGACCTGTTGGATCGGAGGGTGAGGGCTAGGGCCATTCCCCCCAGAAATGTCAGGGAACTTGCAGGTGCCTTGGTGGAAGAGTGGGGTACCATCTCACAGCAAGAACTGGCAAATCTGGTGCAGTCCATGAGGAGGAGATGCAATGCAGTACTTAATGCAGCTGGTGGCCACACCAGATACTGACTGTTACTTTTGATTTTGACCCCCCCTTTGTTCAGGGACACATTATTCCATTTCTATTAGTCACATGTCTGTGGAACTTGTTCAGTTTATGTCTCAGTTGTTGAATCTTGTTATGTTCATACAAATATTTACACATGTTAAGTTTGCTGAAAATAAACGTAGTTGACAGTGAGAGGACGTTTCTTTTTTTGCTCAGTTTATGTTTTAGTAGAATACTGTACATTGTCTTTACAGTAACATTTACATTACTATGTTTTAGCAGAATACTATACATTGTGTTTACAGTACGATACACATGACTATGTCTTAGTAGAATACTAAACAACCCCAGACCATTATTCCTCCTGCACCCAACTTTACAGTTGGCACTATGCATTGGGGCAGGTTGTTTTCTCCTGGTATCCGCCAAACCCAGATTAGTCTGTCGGACTGCCAGATGGTGAAGCGTGATTCATCACTCCAGAGAACGTGTTTTCACTGCTCCAGAGTCCAATGGCGGCGAGCTTCACACCACTCCAGGCTAGGCTTGGCATTGCACATGGTGATCTTAGGCTTGTGTGCGGCTGCTCGGCCATGGAAACCCATTACATTAAGCTCCCGACAAACAGTTTTAGTGCTGACGTTGCTTCCAGAGTCCGTTTGGAACTCGGTGGTGAGAGTTGTAACCGAGGACAGACGATTTGTACGTGCTTAAGCACTCGACGGTCTCGTTCTGTGAGCTTGTGTGGCCTACCAATTCGCGGCTGAGCCGTTATTGCTCCTAGACGTTTCCACTACAGTAACAGCACTTACAGTTGACCGAGGCAGCTCTAGCAGGGCAGAAATTTGACGAACTGACTTGTTGGAAAGGTGGCATTCAATGACAGTGCCACGTTGATTGTCACTGAGCTATTCAGTGAGGCCATTCTACTGCAAATGTTTGTCTATGGAGATTGCATGGCTGTGTGCTGTCAGCAACAGGTGTGGCTGAAATAGCAAAATCCACTCATTTGAAGGGGTGTCCACATACTGCTGTAAATATAATGTACATAGTCATCTATACGGTACTGTAAAAAATATGTTTTATTAGAATGCTGTACATGTTATTGATCACAGTGTCCCTCTCTCTGTTACATATAGGAGTTGGAGGTGAGGCCAGAACCAGAGGACCAGATCATTCTATCCTCTTCATCTATCTTCATGTCTTTAGCCCATTACTTTGATCCACTACCTCCTGGAGGTCCCAAGGGAAAGCACAGGACACATGGCTTGTCTCTCCTATGGCTGTGTCCAGTATATCCCTACTGAGAGATCTGTATAGCACACTCCAATAGAGAGAGAGAGAGAGAGAGAGAGAGAGAGAGAGAGAGAGAGAGAGAGAGAGAGAGAGAGAGAGAGAGAGAGAGGAGGGTTATTCGGCCTTCTCCTACTCTCAGGCAACGGTCTGACTCTGGCTGACATCTCCAGCCACCATTATCTATATGAGGCCATCTTTATTGGCAATTTCAGCCCAGGGACAGATGGTGTTGCAGCCATGGTAACATCCACCAGGCATCACCTGAGACTCCCACACTAAACGATAGAGGAATAATGCATCCACTGTTATTCAGTAGTGGTTAGAGTGGAGCTATGTGGGGTGTATAGTGGACAGGACCAGCCCTAACATTTTCCTGCAATTCTACCCATTTTACCATTGGGTGGAGAGAAATCTTTTGTAGTTTAAAAAAAC
Source organism: Salmo trutta (assembly GCF_901001165.1). Classification (NCBI taxonomy): domain Eukaryota; kingdom Metazoa; phylum Chordata; class Actinopteri; order Salmoniformes; family Salmonidae; genus Salmo; species Salmo trutta. The sequence goes on from NC_042958.1 coordinate 7,824,207, forward strand.
ATTTCCTGTAATTCTACACATTTTGCCAATACTTATGCCATGTTAATGAAATATGAGTGAGAGTGACTAACAAAATCAATGGGGGCCCCCTGGAGGTCAGGGCCACGTGTGCCTGGTCGGTATTCAGCCATGATTACTACAAGTTTAAATACCTGGCTAGACTACCAATCTCAAATTGTTAGCTGACATGGCTAATTGAGTGACTCTCAGTGACATCGCAAGAGAAAAACTGCTGATGCACAACTGCATTTTTAAATTGCACCTTGTGTATTCTACTATTCTACCTAGCAACAGTAAGACCCCGACTGAGTTCTTAAAAATATATATCACATTTTTTTTGAGGGGGTCAGGGGCCCCCTAGTGGCTAGTGGGTTATGACTGAAACCGGTCCTTGTAGTGGAGATATAAGCTGCTCACCTCTAGTATTAAGGGGCAGAGATATGTGTTTTGTGGAATTTCAGTAAGGATTCAGATGCAGTACTGTACTGACGCTCACATCTCACAAATATATTTGGATAAATGTGTTTTGAATCTTCTGTTAAGCTACAATAGTTCACACATTTTTTTTAATGGCTTTTCAAAATGTGCCCAAGTCCACTATTTACCTACTGTGATTACATACCAGAGATGCAAATGTAGCTTGTTTATTTATTTATTTATTTATTTCACCTTTATTTAACCAGGTAGGCAAGTTGAGAACAAGTTCTCATTTACAATTGCGACCTGGCCAAGATAAAGCAAAGCAGTTCGACAACATACAACAACACAGAGTTACACATGGAGTAAACAACATTCAGTCAATAATACAGTAGAAAAAAATAAGACTATATACAATGTGAGCAAATGATGTGAGATAAGGGAGGTAAAGGCAAAAAAATGCCATGGTGGCAAAGTAAATAAAGTATAGCAAGAAAAACACTGGAATGGTAGATTTGTAGTTTGAAGAAAGTTCAAAGTTCAAATATAAATAATATGGTGCAAAGGAGCAAAATAAATAAAATAAATAAATACAGTAGGGGAAGAGGTAGTAGTTTGGGCTAAATTATAGATGGGCTATGTACAGGTGCAGTGATCTGTGAGCTGCTCTGACAGCTGGTGCTTAAAGCTAGTGAGGGAGATAAGTGTTTCCAGTTTCAGAGATTTTTGTAGTTCGTTCCAGTCGTTGGCAGCAGAGAACTGGAAGGAGAGACGACCAAAGGAGGAGTTGGCCTTAGGGGTGACCAGAGAGATATACCTGCTGGAGCGCGTGCTACAGGTGGGTGCTGCTATGGTGACCAGTGAGCGGAGATAAGGGGGGACTTTACCTAGCAGAGTCTTGTAGATGACCTGGAACCAATGTGTTTGGCGACGATTATGAAGTGAAGGCCAGCCAACGAGAGCATACAGGTCGCAGTGGTGGGTTGTATATGGGGCTTTGGTGACAAAACGGATGGCACTGTGATAGACTGCATCCAGCTTGTTGAGTAGGGTATTGGAGGCTATTTTGTAAATGACATCGCCGAAGTCGAGGATTGGTAGGATGGTCAGTTTTACGAGGGTATGTTTGGCAGCATGAGTGAAGGATGCTTTGTTGCGAAATAGGAAGCCAATTCTAGATTTCACTTTGGATTGGAGATGATTGATGTGAGTCTGGAAGGAGAGTTTACAGTCTAACCAGACACCTAGGTATTTGTAGTTGTCCACAAATTCTAAGTTAGAACCTTGTATAAATAAACAGGTAGCATCTGTGGATACTATCTCTTCCCTATAATCCACAGACATAGCAGTGTTCTCTGGGCAAGGTGGTATTGCACATTTGTGTAACATTTACATCTGACTATGTATCATTCACTTCCAATACTACATGGAAAAAAATATATAAATGCAACATGTAAAGGGTTAGTTCCATGTTTCATAAGCTGAAATAATAGATCCCAGACATTTTCCAAACCCACAAAAAAAGCTTATTTCTTTCAAATGTTGTGATAATCCATCCACCTGACATGTGTGGAATATCAAGAAGCTGATTAAACAGCATGATCATTACACAGGTGCACTTTGTGCTGGGGACAATAAAAGGCCACTCTAAAATGTGCAGTTTTGTCACACAACACAATGCCACAGATGTCTTTTGAGGGAATGTTAATTTCTCTACCATAAGACGCCTCCAACTTTGTTTTAGAGAATTTGGCAGTACGTCTAACCGGCCTCACAACCACAGATCACGTGTAACCACGCCAGCCCAGGACCTCCACATCCGGCTTCTTCCGGCTTCTTCACCTGCGGGATCGTCTGAGACCAGCCACCCGGACAGCTGATGAAGTATTTCTGTCTGTACTAATGCCCTTCTGTGGGGAAAAACTCATTCTGAGTGGGTGGGCCAATCTCCCATGGCTGGTCCCTGCCTAGTCATGTGAAATCCATAGATTAGGGCCGAATTCATTTATTTCAATGGACTGATTGCCTTATATGAACTGTAACTCAGTAAAATTGTAGAAATTGTTGTGTTTCCAATTTTGTTCAGTCTAGTTTTGTGTTGTATCCAATCAATCAGGGGTTATGATTATACACTTTTAAATATATTGTTACAGCAATAAGATACCTTTATATTATAATAATATAATTGCAACAATGATTAATACACAACAGAATCAAACACATTTTTATAAAAAGCATTGAATCGTGATTTAAATTATACTATGACATATGACTATGAAATATAATTTTTCTGTAGTATATTTTTCTGCATACTGTGTGGCATATTTCCCATTTTTCAAATTCTTGAAACATACTGTACAAGGCAAATCACTGGGAATTGGCATGACAACACATGAGCTCCGAGTAGAAAATATATCCTCAGGCCATTCCAATACTCCAGGAATAAAAGACGGCTAATATGAAAAAGCCCAGCAATGAACAATCGGTTTCATATACTGTAAGTTCCAGTTCAGACAGGCCACCACCATTAGTCCAACCCTGGTCTGTACAGTGGTCTTCAAATCGATTTGTACAGATCACACATGTAGCTAGCTATTGATCAGGAACAGTTTTGATCCTATTTCAATTTGCAACCAAAAAAATCTGAGCATATCATTATCCACACATAAATTTGACTCCTTGTATTCCCTCCTGTCTGAAGTGAAAACATTCAAATACTGTAGGACTACACTGGAAGTGATGGATATAGACAGTGTATAGTAAAACGTCTATTCCTGCATTATGACTAGAGACTGGTTGTAAAAGCCTTTACCAGAAATGAGAGTTTGATCCAAACTAAAAGCAATTGTCTGAAGATGGTGCTGGATCATCTGACATAAAACAGAAAAGATAGGGGGACAGTTTTGATGAAAAAGCTTTAAATAAAAGGTTCAAATCCAGGTCATTTGACATGACTAACCAAAACACAGGGCTCTAATCATGACCATTGGACCCAGGTGTCTAGGCTTAGTGAGTCAATATACAGTGATAAGGTTGTGTGTGTGTGTATGTGTGTACGTGTGTGTGTATGTGTGTACGTGTGTGTGCGCGCAGTATATGTGCTAAAACTCTGTGCCTGTCAAAGCTCCTCAATGTTTATAATGTGGCCGGCTTCACTCATCCTCTCTCAGTCTCCTCATATAGGGCCTAATTAACTTAATAAAGTGCAGCAATTTTGACATTTAGGGGCCTAATTCGCTCCGCGACGGAGAAAGCGAGCACCGGCGGTAGAGATAACATGAACTGACAGGGATCTCCAAAAAGTGAGTTTATCAGGAGAATGGACGTTAGAAACAGACCCTAGGAGATAGGCGCTCTACTCTTTTAGTTCACCTTTATTTAACCAGGTAGGCTAGTTGAAAACAAGTTCTCATCTTTATTTACTATGTGTTGTAGTATCATCTTTATTTACTATGTTGTAGTATCATCTTTATTTACTATGTTGTAGTATCATCTTTATTTACTATGTGTTGTAGTATCATCTTTATTTACTATGTGCTGTTGTAACATCTTTATTTACTATGTGTTGTAGTATCATCTTTATTTACTATGTGCTGTAGTATCATCTTTATTTACTATGTGTTGTAGTATCATCTTTATTTACTATGTGTTGTAGTATCATCTTTATTTACTATGTGCTGTAGTATCATCTTTATTTACTATGTGTTGTAGTATCATCTTTATTTACTATGTGTTGTAGTATCATCTTTATTTACTATGTTGTAGTATCATCTTTATTTACTATGTTGTAGTATCATCTTTATTTACTATGTTGTAGTATCATCTTTATTTACTATGTGTTGTAGTATCATCTTTATTTACTATGTGTTGTAGTATCATCTTTATTTACTATGTTGTAGTATCATCTTTATTTACTATGTGTTGTAGTATCATCTTTATTTACTATGTGCTGTAGTATCATCTTTATTTACTATGTGTTGTAGTATCATCTTTATTTACTATGTGTTGTAGTATCATCTTTATTTACTATGTTGTAGTATCATCTTTATTTACTATGTTGTAGTATCATCTTTATTTACTATGTGTTGTAGTATCATCTTTATTTACTATGTGTTGTAGTATCATCTTTATTTACTATGTGTTGTAGTATCATCTTTATTTACTATGTGTTGTAGTATGATCTTTATTTACAATGTTGTAGTATCATCTTTATTTACTATGTGCTGTAGTATCATCTTTATTTACTATGTTGTAGTATCATCTTTATTTACTATGTTGTAGTATCATCTTAATTTACTATGTTTATTTAAAAATACATATATTTCACCTTTATTTAACCAGGTAGGCTAGTTGAAAACAAGTTCTCATTTGCAACTGCGACCTGGCCAAGATAAAGCATAGCAATTCGACACATACAACGACACAGAGTTACACATGGAATAAACAAAATATACAGGCAATAATACAGTAGAACAAAAGAAAACAAAAAGTCTATATACAGTGAGTGCAAATGAGGTAAGCTAAGGCAATAAATAGGCCATGGTGGCGAAGTAATTACAATATAGCAATTAAACACTGGAATGGTAGATGTGCAGAAGATGAATGTGCAAGTAGAGATACTGGGGTGCAAAGGAGCAAGATAAATAAATAAATACAGTATGGGGATGAGGTAGGTAGATAGATGGGCTGTTTACAGATGGTGATCAGTGAGCTGCTCTGACAGCTGGTGCTTAAAGCTAGTGAGGGAGATATGAGTCTCCAGCTTCAGAGATTTTTGCAGTTCGTTCCAATCATTGGCAGCAGAGAACTGGAAGGAAAGACGACCAAATGAGGAATTGGCTTTGGGGGTGACCAGTGAGATATACCTGCTGGAGCACGTGCTACGAGTGGGTGCTGTTATGGTGACCAGTGAGCTGAGATAAGGCGGGGCATTACCTAGCAGAGACTTGTAGATAACTTGTAGCCAGTGGGTTTGGTGACGAGTATGAAACGAGGGCCAACCAATGAGAGCGTACAGGTCGCAATGGTGGGTAGTGTATGGGGCTTTGGTGACAAAACGGATGGCACTGTGATAGACTGCATTCAGTTTTTTGAGTAGAGTGTTGGAGGCTATTTTATAGATGACATCACCGAAGTCGAGGATCGGTAGGATGGTCAGTTGTACGAGGGTATGTTTGGCAGCATGAGTGAAGGAAGCTTTGTTGCGAAATAGGAAGCCGATTCTAGATTTAATTTTGGATTGGAGATGCTTAATGTGAGTCTGGAAGGAGAGTTTACAGTCTAACCAGACACCCAGGTATTTGTAGTTGTCCACGTATTCTAAGTCAGAGCCGTCCAGAGTAGTGATGCTGGACGGGCGAGCAGGTGCGGGCAGTGATCGATTGAATAGCATGCATTTAGTTTTACTTGCGTTTAAGAGCAGTTGGAGGCCACGGAAGGAGAGTTGTATGGCATTGAAGCTCGTCTGGAGGTTAGTTAACACAGTGTCCAGAGGGGCCAGAAGTATTCAGAATGGTGTCATCTGCGTAGAGGTGGATCAGAGAATCACCAGCAGCAAGAGCAACGTCATTGATGTATACAGAGAAGAGAGTTGGCCCGAGAATTGAACCCTGTGGCACCCCCATAGAGACTGTCAGAGGTCCGGACAACAGGCCCTCCGATTTGACACACTGAACTCTATCAGAGTAGTTGGTAAACCAGGCGAGGCAATAATTTGAGAAACCAAGGCTGTCGAGTCTGCCAATAAGAATGTGGTGATTGACAGAGTCGAAAGCCTTGGCCAGGTCGATGAATACGGCTGCACAGTAATGTCTCTTATCGATGGCGGTTATGATGTCGTTTAGGACCTTGAGCGTGGCTGAGGTGCACCCATGACCAGCTCTGAAACCAGATTGCATAGCGGAGAAGGTACGGTGGGATTCGAAATGGTCGGTAATCTGTTTGTTAACTTGGTTTTCGAAGGCCTTAGAAAGACAGGGTAGGATAAATGTAGGTCTGTAGCAGTTTGGGTCTAGAGTGTCACTCCCTTTGAAGAGGGGGATGACCATGGCAGCTTTCCAATCTTTGGGAATCTCAGACGATACAAAAGAGAGGTTGAACAGGCTAGTAATAGGGGTTGCAACAATTTCGGCAGATCATTTTAGAAAGAGAGGGTCCAGATTGTCTAGCCCGGCTGATTTGTATGGGTCCAGATTTTGCAGCTCTTTCAGAACATCAGCTGTCTGGATTTGGGTGAAGGAGAAATGGTGGGGGCTTTGGCGGGTTGCTGTGGAGGGTGCCGGGCAGTTGACCGGGGTAGGGGTAGCCAGGTGGAAAGCATGGCCAGCCGTAGAGAAATACTTATTGAAATTCTCAATTATACTGGATTTATCGGTGGTAACAGTGTTTCCTAGCCTCAGAGCAGTGGGCAGCTGGGAGGAGGTGCTCTTATTCTCCATGGACTTTACAGTGTCCCAGAACTTTTTTGAGTTAGTACTACAGGATGCAAATTTCTGTTTGAAAAAGCTAGCCTTAGCTTTTCTAACTGCCTGTGTATATTTGTTCCTAACTTCCCTGAAAAGTTGCATATCACGGGGGCTATTCGACGCTAATGCAGAACGCCACAGGATGTTTTTGTGCTGGTCAAGGGCAGACAGGTCTGGAGTGAACCAAGGGGACTATATCTATTTGAGTGGGGCATGCTTATTTAAGATGGTGAGGAAGGCACTTTTAAAGAATAGCCAGGCATCATCTACTGACGGGATGAGGTCAATGTCATTCCAGGATACCCCGGCCAGGTCGATTAGAAAGGCCTGCTCGCAGAAGTGTTTTCGGTAGTGTTTGACAGTGATGAGGGGTGGTCGTTTGGTCGCAGACCCATTACGGATGCAGGCAATGAGGCAGTGATCGCTGAGATCTTGATTGAAAACAGCAGAGGTGTATTTGGAGGGCGAGTTAGTTAGGATGACATCTATGAGGGTGCCCGTGTTTACGGATTTGGGGTTGTACTTGGTAGGTTCATTGATAATTTGTGTGAGATTGAGGGCATCAAGCTTAGATTGTAGGATGGCCGGGGTGTTAAGCATGTCCCAGTTTAGGTCACCTAGTAGCACGAGCTCAGAAGATAGATGGGGGCAATCAATTCACATATAGTATCGAGGGCACAGCTGTGGGCAGAGGGAGGTCTTTAGCAAGCGGCAACAGTGAGAGACTTGTTTCTGGAAAGGTACATTTTTAGAAGTAGAAGCTCGAATTGTTTGGGTACAGACTTGGATAGTAATACAGAACTCTGCAGGCTATCTTTGCAGTAGATTGCAACACCGCCCGCTTTGGCAGTTCTATCTTGGCGGAAAATGTTATAGTTAGCGATGGAGATTTCAGGGTTTTTGATGGTTTTCCTAAACCAGGATTCAGACACGGCTAAGACATCCGGGTTGGCAGAGTGTGCCAAAGCAGTGAGTAAAACAAACTTAGGGAGTAGACTTCTAATGTTAACGTGCATGAAACCAAGGCTTTTACGGTTACAGAAGTCAACAAATGAGAGCACCTGGGGAGTGGGAGTGGAGCTAGGCACTGCAGGACCTGGATTAACCTCCACATCACCAGAGGAACAGAGGAGAAGTAGGATAAGGGTTCGGCTAAAGGCTATACGAACTGGCCGTCTAGCACGTTCGGAACAGAGAGTAAAAGGATCAGGTTTCTAGGCACGATAGCATAGATTCAAGGCATAGTGTACAGACAAAGGTAAGGCAGGATGTGGGTACGTTGGAGGTGAACCTAGGCATTGAGTAATGATGAGAGAGATATAGTCTCTAGAGACGTTTAAACCAGGTGATGCCATCGCATATGTAGGAGGTGGAACAACGTGGTTGGTTAAGGCATAACGAGCAGGGGGCTCTACAGTGAAATAAGACAGTAATCACTAACCAGGACAGTAATGGACGAGGTATTTTGATATTAGAGAGAGGCATGCGTAGCCAAGTGAACATATGGGTCCAGTGAGTGGTTGGGCTGACTGGGGACACGACGATTCAGACAGTTAGCAGGCCGATGCTAACAAGCTAACAGTTAGTAGGCCGGGGCTAAACAAGCTAGCAGTTAGCAGACCGGGGCTGGCAAGCTAGCAGTTAGCAGACCAGGTTAGCAAGCAAGCAGTTGGCAGACCGGGGATAGCAGTTAGCAGACCGAGGCAAGCAAGCTAGCAGTTAGCAGACCGGGGCAAGCAAGCTAGCAGTTAACAGACCGGGGCAATCAAGTTAGCCTTTGGGGGACGTCGCGATGGGGTCTGTTTTTGCCTCTTCGTGCGGTGACGTCAATAGACCAGTCGTGGAATTAGTAGGGTTCCAAGTAGCTCTAGGTAGCTAGTAGGCCGCGGTTAGCAGAATGGGCCTTCAGCGGATGTTGCGCCTGAGGGGCCTGTCGGAATCCTCGGGCAGATTATGTCGGTTTTCCAGTCGTAGAGGTTCGGCGGGGTTCCTAGCCCCGTACCGGCAGTAGAAGGGGTCCGGATATTGTAGCCCAGGATTGGGCTTCGGTGGTAGCACAGGAGCCCTGGCCGGGCTAGCTTCAGGCTAATTGGTGCTTGCTCCGGGATGGAAACGCTAGCCAGGAGTAGTCACCCGGGATTGCGGTTAGCTAGTTGCGAAAGATCCAGATGAAAATGTTCAGAGTTTGCGGTAGGAATCCGGGGATATGGGGAAGAAAAAAAATAAAAAATAATAATAGGTCCGTTATGCTCTGGTTTGAGTCACTTTGCTCGAACTGGCGAGAGCTTTCCGAGCTAAAGGTTAGCTGATGACCGCTAGCAATGGTTTGCTGACTGATAGCTGGTAGGTTGTTAGCTGGCTAGCTTCAGTTGAGGGATTCCAGATCCGAACTAAATAGAAATACTTTCGAAAAATAAACAGATCAACGCCACATTGGGTGAGGCGGGTTGCAGGAGTGTATTTAGAAGTTGAGGTTTAGGAAAATATTTTAAAAAAGATATGCGAAGAAAAATATATATACAAGGGATAAGACAGGACAAAGACAAAGACGTCTGACTGCTACGCCATCTTGGATTCTAGTACTCTGTTCTACTCTGTTCCCGTGACTGACTGGAACGGTTGTTTTTAATGGTCAGCGTGATGTGGGTGGGTCTTGTTTATCAGAGGGTGTGATCTACATTTTGGACCAGTGATCGAGGTGACGGCTAGCTGGTGGCCAGGCTGTCTGTCTCTGGTGTCTTCCTTTTAACCAAGTTATCATGAAACTATCTGATGTGTTGTGAGTGGGTCTGTGTGGAGATATGGCTATACCAATCTACCTGCAGGGACTCCCGGGCGCCATCAGCACTCGCCGCTCTCGGGCACGTCCTCTGTCAAACCAAATACATAGGAAGTCAAGTCCCTCGTTTTTTCCCTTTACCAACCCATAACCCATTTATCTTGAGATAACTTTGTCAGATTGTCAAGCAAACTCTCCGATGGGAGCCGAGCCCAAAGCCTATTAAAAAGGAATAAACGCCGTCTGCGCTGGTCAACACTAACGGATACTCCCTCCGAGCTTTCCCGTGACTGCATTATCGGGGCTCCTGTTTCTGCAGCCGCTGCCAGCCCTCCCCGGTAATCACGTTTCCCCTCCCTTTCCCCTCCAAACATACTTGTTTCATTGATTATATAAAAGGGATTGACTTTCCGTGACCAGATGTAACACTTGTAAAATGCATGTGTAATTGTATTGGGTTCTGTCTCCCTCTTTCCATCGCTCCATCCCTCCTCTCCTCCCTCCTCTCATCCCTCCTCTTCCTCTCATCCCTCCACTCTGTCTGCACCAGGATGGGGGTAGAAACAGATGAATATTTTAATCAGGGAGAGGAACGGTAGTGGTTGCTGCGGTGGTGGCAGCGACGTTGACCTAGCAGCAGCAGTAGAGACTAGCGTGTGTGTGCACTAGTTGCGATACTTTATGACATGATGCTGGCGCTGAGCCGTGCTGCTGTGCTATTCCAGGCCTGAGACCTCGGGTTCATGAATAATTTGCCACTGTTAATCTTGAATGGTCTTGATTTATTCTGGGCTGCCTTTGAAGTGTAATGTGCTGAGGGCCTTATGGGGAGGACAAGAAACAGCAGAGAGTAACAACAGCAGTAAATGAGGGAGAGGAAAGGAATTCATTCTGAGAAGACATGTAGCTCCTGCTGTATTTTCAGATTATTTTCAAGTAACAGACCTCCAATCTTATTGACACAAAAATAGTAATTTGTAAACTAATGATAAGTCGCGTAGACGATGATAGCTGTTAATATCTATCAGTGACTTGACAATGTAAAACCATGATGGTAGATTAGAAGCACAAATGTCTTGACTTTATTATCACAGTCACACAGTGGACGGAATGTGAGATCCATGTTTGATCAAGTTAGACATGCTGATTTACTGAGTTCTACTTGATGTACGTTAATTATGTACAATTCAGTACATTGTCACAATTACAAACCTGTTAACATTAAGTCATTGATCCAGGTCTCCTTGTTTACTGAGGCCTCGTCTACCCCTCACGAAGGAGAGTGGCAAAGAGAAAGCCCTGAAGACCTGTCACAATCTTCAAGATGGCCGCCCGTCCATGTCATCTTCTACCTACCCTTCTGTGTGACACCCCAATTTAGCAGGGTAATGACGCGTCACTAACGATACCCTTTTCATTTGGCTCTATCAAGGTCAATGTCATTGTCAGTGACCAAACAACCATGTACATATAAACGTACCTCTAATTGTGTTATCTATCCTTGGACGATACAGTAAGAGGTAAATGGGGATAAACAGCCATTTTGAAAAAGGTGGAAAGGTAGCCTGGTTTGGCTACACCCTCACCATCACTTCCTATCAGCGTTGCTGTTGTGCTGTTGGGAGATAGAGTCTAGTCTCAGGTGCTCAGAAGTTGTTTTAGGTCAAATCCCCTTGCAGGGCTTGTGGGTCAGTTGTTTGGGCTGGGGGCTGAACATTCACGTTATTCTAAGGAGGAATTGGTCGTCACTCTGAATAGGATCAGGTAATGTTTACCTGGGGGACAAGTAGGTCGTGTGTACTTGTTTGGATCCCAGACTGTGTTTCAAATGGCACCCCATGTATTCCCTATACAGAGCACTCATTTTAACTAGAGCACACGTTCATTTTAAATAGAGCACGGGTTCCTTTTAACTAGAGCACACGCTCTTTTTGACTAGAGCACAGGTTCCTTTTAACTAGAGCACAGGTTCTTTTTGACTAGCGCACAGGTTATTTTTGACTAGAGCACAGGTTCTTTTTGACTAGAGCACAGGGTATTTTTGACTAGAGCACATGATATTTTTGGCTAGAGCACATGATATTTTTGGCTAGAGCACAGGTTATTATTGACTAGAGCACAGGTTATTTTTGACTAGAGCACAGGTTCTTTTTGACTAGAGCACAGGTTATTTTTGACTAGAGCACAGGTTCTTTTTAACTAGAGAACAGGTTCTTTTTAACTAGAGCGCAGGTTCTTATATATGGTCCACTGCATGAAAATCAGTCAGATAATTAAGTCACCTTATTCATAATCCAACATATTATCCACATGTACAATCCAACATGTACTATCATCATATATAGTACCAGTCAAAAGTTTGGACACAAGTTTGGACACAACTTAACATCAATTTATTTACACTTTTGGAACAATTAATTTGGAAATGGAAACGGAGGATGGTAATGGAAAAAGAGTTTGAGTATGGATGATCCATACATTTTTCTCATGGTAAGTGTTGTTGGTGGAGTGTCTATGTGCTGAAGTGCTGGTATAGGTGAAGTACATGAGGATCGTGTTCCTCCCTTTCTGCTGTGAGCAGGTCAGCATCTGGTCCTCTCATTCATCTGTTCAGTACATTATTGTCAGACCCACAGTAGCAGCTAACTCAATTAAATAATGAAGCTGTATGCAATGCAAGTCACAGCCTCGTATATAAAAATGTAAAATATGTATGGATATGTGTGTGTGTGTTAAACATATATATATATACTGTGTATATACATTGCTCAAAAAAATAAAGGGAACACTAAAATAACACATCCTAGATCTGAATGAATGAAATAATCTTATTAAATACTATTTTCTTTACATAGTTGAATGTGCTGACAACAAAACCACACAAAAATAATCAATGGAAATCCAATTTATCAACCGATGGAGGTCTGGATTTGGAGTCACACTCAAAATTAAAGTGGAAAACCACACTACAGGCTGATCCAACTTTGATGTACTGTCCTTAAAACAAGTCAAAATGAGGCTCAGTAGTGTGTGTGGCCTCCACGTGCCCGTATGACCTCCCTACAACGCCTGGGCATGCTCCTGATGAGGTGGCAGATGGTTCCTGAGGGATCTCCTCCCAGACCTGGACTAAAGCATCCGCCAACTCCTGGACAGTCTGTGGTGCAACGTGGCGTTGGTGGATGGAGCGAGACATGATGTCCCAGACGTGCTCAATTGGATTCAGGTCTGGGGAACGGGTGGGCCAGTCCATAGCATCAATGCCTTCCTCTTGCAGGAACTGCTGACACACTCCAGCCACATGAGGTCTAGCATTGTCTTGCATTAGGAGGAACCCAGGGCCAACCGCACCAGCATATGGTCTCACAAGGGGTCTGAGGATCTCATCTCGGTACCTAATGGCAGTCAGGCTACCTCTGGCGAGCACATGGAGGGCTGTGCGGCCCCCCAAAGAAATGCCACCCCACACCATGACTGACCCACCGCCAAACCGGTCATGCTGGAGGATGATGCAGGCAGCAGAACGTTCTCCACGGCGTCTCCAGACTGTCACGTCTGTCACATGTGCTCAGTGTGAACCTGCTTTCATCTGTGAAGAGCACAGGGCGCCAGTGGCGAATTTGCCAATCTTGGTGTTCTCTGGCAAATGCCAAACGTCCTGCACGGTGTTGGGCTGTAAGCACAACCCCCACCTGTGGACGTCGGGCCCTCATACCACCCTCATGGAGTCTGTTTCTGACCGTTTGAGCAGACACATGCACATTTGTGGCCTGCTGGAGGTCATTTTGCAGGGCTCTGGCAGTGCTCCTCCTGCTCCCCCTTGCACAAAGACGGAGGTAGCGGTCCTGCTGCTGGGTTGTTGCCCTCCTACGGCCTCCTCCACGTCTCCTGATGTATTGGCCTGTCTCCTGGTAGCACCTCCATGCTCTGGACACTACGCTGACAGACACAGCAAACCTTCTTGCCACAGCTCACATTGATGTGCCATCCTGGATGAGCTGCACTACCTGAGCCACTTGTGTGGGTTGTAGACTCCGTCTCATGCTACCACTAGAGTGAAAGCACCGCCAGCATTCAAAAGTGACCAAAACATCAGCCAGGAAGCATAGGAACTGAGAAGTGGTCTGTGGTACCACCTGCAGAACCACTCCTTTATTGGGGGTGTCTTGCTTATTGCCTATAATTTCCACCTGTTGTCTATTCCATTTGCACAACAGCATGTGGAATTTATTGTCAATCAGTGTTGCTTCCTAAGTGGACAGTTTGATTTCACAGAAGTGTGATTGACTTGGAGTTACATTGTGTTGTTTAAGTGTTCCCTTTATTTTTTTGAGCAGTATATATATATATAGAGAGAGAGAAAGAAAGAAAGATAGATAGAGAGAGAGAGAGTCAAGCCATAGAGAGAGATATAACATAGGGTTTGAATAACTTTGGGGCTGATTATCTCCATTTAAGTCCGGGAGCCACAGAGAGAGAGAGCTTAAAAAACAAACCAATATGCATGTAGGTTTTGAACCTCTATTAATTTCCTATCTGCATTATCCACTTAGTCTAAGGATAGGCACAGATGTATATCGCACGGACGAAACCTCCACCTCCTGGAAACACTGATTCAGGACATCCTGCTCAGTCAGACATTATGGTTGTCAGTCATAAATGAAAATATTGCATATACTAGTTCCTTATGTTTTTACTGCATGCAGTTTCTACTTCCTGTGGTAGTTGTAATAGCCTTCGTCTGTTTACTTGGCATGTCTAGCCTAAATGGAAATGCCTCTTGATAAGGATAGGCCTACTTGATAGTTGATGTCTTATTTCAGTCGATTTTTATGTAGTTGTTTTATAAGAGATATTTACACACA
>NC_042958.1:7841231-7866215 GCF_901001165.1 Salmo trutta
ATATGTCATTTTTTATCCATTTACAAATTCTAAATGACAGATGCATAACAGCGGAGAATAACAAAAGGGACTAGATTTGTTTATTTTAGACAATTTCTCATAGCATTTTCTCCATTCTCGTCTTATTTCTGAAGATAAACTCAGATATATTGTTTGTGATGTCACCAGCCCGCGATGTCTGCATCCTCAGTATTATTTCTGACCGGCTGCAGTCCATCTTGGGGGCGCAATGGAGCCTCATTCATTTTCTATGTCATAATGTGATAGCGCAATATCCCTGGGAGGCATGGCGCTATTGGAAAAACGAATAACATATGTTGTGTCTCAAACCCATCCCTTTTTGCTTTATCCCACGAGTGCAGATGACCAGCGAAGTAGCGAGTGCTAAAGGCTGGATAGACAGAGAGGGAGAGAGCTCTGTGCAGTAGTATGCATTGTCACATAGACTATCATTAATCTTAGAAGGGAACAAATAATAAATCCATTCTATCAGAACCCGTCAGAGGAACAGTAGTGCATTAGATTCAGAGTGGCGCGCAACACGGACGTAATGTATTGCCCATACATTTTATTGATATCGAGGAGAGTCGACTTTGCAGTTTCCTCGGACCATTCTCAAAGCAGATTATCTTTCCCCTGGCCTATTCTCTAAGTGGTGTTGCTCTCCAAGAGTGGAAAACTTGGAGGATGTATGGTATTTGCTGGATGGTTGGCCGTGCTAATCTTTCACTCAACTCTAAGCTCGCAGGACATAAGGATGCTTTGTTTTCCAGACACTGTATCACAGAGAAATAAATAAGCGCAACGCCTCAAAGACCTGGTACCAAGAGCAAGGTATCCTTACTATTGACACTCCATTTACATTTACATTTACATTTAAGTCATTTAGCAGACGCTCTTATCCAGAGCGACTTACAAATTGGTGCATTCACCTATAATATCCAGTAGAACAACCACTTTACAATAGTGCATCTAAATCTTTTAAAGGGGGGGGGGTTAGAAGGATTACTTTATCCTATCCCAGGTATTCCTTAAAGAGGTGGGGTTTCAGGTGTCGCCGGAAGGTGGTGATTGACTCCGCTGTCCTGGCATCGTGAGGGAGCTTGTTCCACCATTGGGGTGCCAGAGCAGCGAACAGTTTTGACTGGGCTGAGCGGGAACTGTGCTTCCTCAGAGGTAGGGAGGCGAGCAGGCCAGAGGTGGATGAACGCAGTGCCCTTGTTTGGGTGTAGGGCCTGATCAGAGCCTGAAGGTACGGAGGTGCCGTTCCCCTCACAGCTCCGTAGGCAAGCACCATGGTCTTGTAGCGGATGCGAGCTTCAACTGTAAGCCAGTGGAGAGAGCGGAGGAGCAGGGTGACGTGAGAGAACTTGGGAAGGTTGAACACCAGACGGGCTGCGGCGTTCTGGATGAGTTGTAGGGGTTTGATGGCACAGGCAGGGAGCCCAGCCAACAGCGAGTTGCAGTAATCCAGACGGGAGATGACAAGTGCCTGGATTAGGACCTGCGCCGCTTCCTGTGTGAGGCAGGGTCGTACTCTGCGAATGTTGTAGAGCATGAACCTACAGGATCGGGTCACCGCCTTGATGTTAGTGGAGAACGACAGGGTGTTGTCCAGGATCACGCCAAGGTTCTTAGCACTCTGGGAGGAGGACACAAGGGAGTTGTCAACCGTGATGGCGAGATCATGGAACGGGCAGTCCTTCCCCAGGAGGAAGAGCAGCTCCGTCTTGCCGAGGTTCAGCTTGAGGTGGTGATCCGTCATCCACACTGATATGTCTGCCAGACATGCAGAGATGCGATTCGCCACCTGGTTGTCAGAAGGGGGAAAGGAGAAGATTAATTGTGTGTCGTCTGCATAGCAATGATAGGAGAGACCGTGTGAGGATATGACAGAGCCAAGTGACTTGGTGTATAGCGAGAATAGGAGAGGGCCTAGAACAGAGCCCTGGGGGACACCAGTGGTGAGAGCACGTGGTGCGGAGACAGATTCTCGCCACGCCACCTGGTAGGAGCGACCTGTCAGGTAGGACGCAATCCAAGCGTGGGCCGCGCCGGAGATGCCCAGCTCGGAGAGGGTGGAGAGGAGGATCTGATGGTTCACAGTATCAAAGGCAGCAGATAGGTCTAGAAGGATGAGAGCAGAGGAGAGAGAGTTAGCTTTAGCAGTGCGGAGAGCCTCCGTGACACAGAGAAGAGCAGTCTCAGTTGAATGCCCAGTCTTGAAACCTGACTGATTAGGATCAAGAAGGTCGTTCTGAGAGAGATAGCAGGAGAGCTGGCCAAGGACGGCACGTTCAAGAGTTTTGGAGAGAAAAGAAAGAAGGGATACTGGTCTGTAGTTGTTGACATCGGAGGGATCGAGTGTAGGTTTTTTCAGAAGGGGTGCAACTCTCGCTCTCTTGAAGACGGAAGGGACGTAGCCAGCGGTCAAGGATGAGTTGATGAGCGAGGTGAGGTAGGGGAGAAGGTCTCCGGAAATGGTCTGGAGAAGAGGGGAGGGGATAGGGTCAAGTGGGCAGGTTGTTGGGCGGCCGGCCATCACAAGACGCGAGATTTCATCTGGAGAGAGAGGGGAGAAAGAGGTCAAAGCACAGGGTAGGGCAGTGTGAGCAGGACCAGCGGTGTCGCTTGACTTAGCAAACGAGGATCGGATGTCGTCAACCTTCTTTTCAAAATGGTTGACGAAGTCATCCGCAGTGAGGGAGGAGAAGGGGGGGAGGGGGAGGAGGATTCAGGAGGGAGGAGAAGGTAGCAAAAAGCTTCCTAGGGTTAGAGGCAGATGCTTGGAATTTAGAGTGGTAGAAAGTGGCTTTAGCAGCAGATACAGAAGAGGAAAATGTAGAGAGGAGGGAGTGAAAGGATGCGAGGTCCGCAGGGAGGCGAGTTTTCCTCCATTTCCGCTCGGCTGCCCGGAGCCCTGTTCTGTGAGCTCGCAGTGAGTCGTCGAGCCACGGAGCAGGAGGGGAGGACCGAGCCGGCCTGGAGGATAGGGGACAGAGAAAATCAAAGGATGCAGAGAGGGAGGAGAGGAGGGTTGAGGAGGCAGAATCAGGAGATAGGTTGGAGAAGGTTTGAGCAGAGGGAAGAGATGATAGGATGGAAGAGGAGAGAGTAGCGGGAGAGAGAGAGCGAAGGTTGGGACGGCGCAATACCATTCGAGTAGGGGCGGAGTGAGAAGTTTTTGATGAGAGCGAGAGGGAAAAGGATACAAGGTAGTGGTCGGAGACTTGGAGGGGAGTTGCAATGAGATTAGTGGAAGAACAGCATCTAGTAAAGATGAGGTCAAGCTTGCATTAACTCTAGCTATATACATCTCTCAAATAGATTAGGATTATTAAGGACGGAGTTGAACTCGTAGGCAACTTCAGACCGCTCATCTCTCGTCTTGATTGAAAGATGAGGGTTGTTAGGGAGACGGAAAGAGAGGGGGATGGAGAGAGAGACAGTTAAGATGAAGAGGAGAGATGTAACGAGTAGCCACTTGGTCCTTTGAGACTCCTTACTTCCCTCGCCACCAAATTAGCCCAATTAGTCAGAGTGGCCTGCACACGAGGCGGCTGTCAAATCTCACAGTCATATCAACGCCAGGGGTCATTCTCCCTCATTTATGTGATGCTTTTGACTCTCACTGGCTGCCTGGTGAGCCACCTGCATATGAGTGTGTGTGTGTGTCTGTGTGTGGGTGTCTGGGTGTGTGTGTGTATCTGATTCTGTGTGTGTGTGTATGTGTGTTTGTGGCTGTGTGTTCAAGCATGAAACGGTTGGCTTCTTCAAATCAATCCCACCTCACCAAGACGGTGTCCGGGTGTTCTTGTCATGGTAACTGCTAAAGCTGTGCTGGGTTGACAACCAAGCCTCTTAGTCCTCAGGTAATATCAACCAAGTCTCATTAAAGCCGACGTTGGGATTCTTTTATCTCACCACATCTAAAGCACAAAACTTTTCTGCGAGAACGAAAAGGGGCAGAGAGAAGAGTTTATAGAAGATCAGCAAAGTCTGGAGTAAAAGCCTTGAGCAGGTGAATCTTCACGACCGGTCCAGAATGGATGGAAAACGGCTCCCAAAAACAAACAACTAATAGTTTCTTGTCTGCCAAGTCTGACTTGGACTAATAGCGATTCTTCTTGCCCCCAGCGATGCAGATGACATCATTCAGTCAGTCACCAGCCAAACAAATTTGAAAAAGCAAAGGATCTGCAAACAGGCCCTTATCTTGTCCCCTAGATGAAGGAGACACTTATAACTCAATAGGTGCAGTCATCTCTCATAAATGTTTGAAATCTGGAGGAATCTGGTCCCTGATAATCACCTGCCCAGGGGGACCGACTGAGTCTTTTCAGATAGGGAACTAGAATGGGCTAATTGGACAACCTTGTTGCATGAACAAGCACACTTTATTCCACATGAACGCAAACCAGACAAGTCGCCACCGTAGCCAAGCCGCTACGCATTCATCTCTTTCATTTATCTTTAGGGCTGTATTTATATCATCTGGGCTGTATTTATCTCAGTAGGGCAGTATTTATCTCAGTAGGGCAGTATTTATCTCAGTAGGGCAGTATTTATCTCAGTAGGGCAGTATTTATCTCATTAGAGCTGTATGTATCTCAGTATTGTTGTATTTATCTTATTAGAGCTGTATTTACCTCAGTAGGGCTGTATTTACCTCAATATGGCTGCATTTATCTCAGTAGGGCTGTATTTATCTCATTAGAGCTGTATGTATCTCAGTATTGTTGTATTTATCTTATTAGAGCTGTATTTACCTCAGTAGGGCTGTATTTACCTCAATATGACTGCATTTATCTCAGTATTGTTGTATTTACCTCATTGGGGCTGTTTATACCTCAGTAGGGCAGTATTTATTTCAGTAGGGCTATATTTTACCCAGGGCTCTGTACTGTCGAAGCCAAACATGGTTCCGGGAGAGTGGAGGAAGAAGTATTTACCTACGACGTCGCCAGAGTACTAACCACAAATCCTGGGATTCATCATTACGCACACCTGGCACTCATTATGATTCACACCTGGACTCCATTACCTTCATCATTTCCTCCCCTTTATATATCACTCTCCCAGGTTCACTACCCAGTTGGTATTGTTCTTGTATATCAGCCTACTACCTTATGTTAGTGTCTTGTTCTTGTTTTTGATGTTTTATTAAAACGTTTCACCTGCTTCCGACTCACCGCCCCATCATCACACTCCCCTTTAGTCTGGCCTCACATGTGACTGGCTTCCTGTTGGGCCTCAAAGGCATACACATGTATGACAAATACAGCGAGTGCCACTTAGATGCTCCTATTACACAGGGAGGAACAATAAGTAGAGATGACATGAGCTCTATCTAGAACAAAGAGTTTAAATGATAACGGAAGAACATGTGCATATTTGGGCCCCAATCTTTCATTTGCATGTCAACCTTGTTAAACTGTTGAATGTAATTTAATTGATATGCTTAAACATGATCAAATCATCACGTCTATTGTTATTTGAAATGAGAAACATTCCTACACAATCCTTGTCTTTAAAGGTAAATTGAGATGTCATTGAGTGACGCAGTCCACAATAGGGCAGTTTTATATCTCTGAGGTGTCTGGGTAGGGTAGCTAAGCTCTGTCCGGTTCCACTCAGGAGCTGTAACCTGAACTCATGATTTCCTCCTTGACCTGCAGCGATGCATCATTACCCCCATTCTCCCTGTCCACCCCTGGCCCGCACTCCAAACACATCAAAGCAATTAATTCTCTCTGCTCGATGGACTCTCTGCCCAGCCCCTCATCCCTCCACTCCCTCATTCACACACACCGTCCGAGAAGTCGTGAACGCTAGCCCCCCAACTCCTATCTATGTACCCCCCCCAAGCTGGGTATCCCCTTGACCTAATTGTTTGTGGGGTTTCCATTCACCCCGTCATTCAGAGCTGTCTCTTCCTCGTCTGTCCTCGGCCCGTCAATTCCACAGGCTACAGCTCCCCCCCATCCAGCCGTGGCGGGTCTCTCCAGTTACGGAAGGGGAGGAAGCAGGGCCCGTGTGGATCTCTGGAAAAAGGCCATCAACTCTGATTACACTTACCTTTGTCACCCACGTCTTCCTCGCCTCCCCATCTCAGGTCACCCACCTCTGCCTCGCCCCCCCACCTCAGGTCACCCACCTCTCACTCGCCCCCCCACCTCAGGTCAACCACCTCTGCCTCGCCCCCCCCACCTCAGGTCACCCACCTCTGCCTCGCCCCCCCACCTCAGGTCACCCACCTCTCACTCGCCCCCCCCCACCTCAGGTCACCCACCTCTCACTCGCCCCCCCCACCTCAGGTCACCCACCTCTCACTCGCCCCCCCCACCTCAGGTCAACCACCTCTGCCTCGCCCCCCCCCACCTCAGGTCACCCACCTCTGCCTCGGCCCCCCACCTCAGGTCACCCACCTCTCACTCGCCCCCCCCCACCTCAGGTCACCCACCTCTGCCTCGCCCCCCCACCTCAGGTCACCCACCTCTCACTCGCCCCCCCCACCTCAGGTCAACCACCTCTGCCTCGCCCCCCCACCTCAGGTCACCCACCTCTGCCTCGCCCCCCCACCTCAGGTCACCCACCTCTGCCTCGCCCCCCCCACCTCAGGTCACCCACCTCTCACTCGCCCCCCCACCTCAGGTCAACCACCTCTGCCTCGCCCCCCCACCTCAGGTCAACCACCTCTGCCTCGCCCCCCCACCTCAGGTCACCCACCTCTCACTCGCCCCCCCACCTCAGGTCACCCACCTCTCACTCGCCCCCCCACCTCAGGTCAACCACCTCTGCCTCGCCCCCCCCACCTCAGGTCACCCACCTCTGCCTCGCCCCCCCACCTCAGGTCACCCACCTCTGCCTCGCCCCCCCACCTCAGGTCACCCACCTCTGCCTCGCCCCCCCACCTCAGGTCACCCACCTCTGCCTCGCCCCCGCACCTCAGGTCATTAATCTCTCTCTCCTGGCCTCACCTCCTGGGCTCGCCTACCTGTGTGACAGAATGCAGAACCCATCAAATACACATCTACATGTACAGGTGTATATGTCTTGAAAACAGATAAAGATTCTAGACATAACACATTTTGTTTTGTAGAAGAGGGCCAATGGTGTGCATCTCTCCTGTTTGTTTTTCACCCGTAATTGACCCCATACTTGAAACACGCAAGTCAAGTCAAGTCAAGTCAAACATTTCTAGATTGAGAAACTGGGCTGTCTCTTTCTCTGTACCACAGGAGGTTGGTGGCACCTTAATTGGGGAGGATGGGCTCGTGGTAATGGCTGGCTCAAGTAACGGAGCTTTATATGACATCCGTGGCTGAATAGGAAAGTGTGGCCATGTACATGTCAGATGCTCAGGGACACGCGAGGCGATGCCAGAAGCCAGCAGATTAATTAGGTCCTCCACATGAGTCTTAGAAGAGGAGCTCACCGGTTATCGTAAATATACATAGTCCTACTGGGAGGCCAAATGAGAGGTATGGAGATGGAAGAGGAGGCAGATGGCTCATCACTGTCTGATAGGAAGGAACATTGCTGGAAGGAAGGGAGGGCTGAGACACTGAGTTCACTGGGCTGGGAAAGAGGGTCGGCGGCAACAAACAGAGGTCTGATGTCATGCAAGTGAGAAGAAGCGTAGTGAGACGGACGCCATGACATCATCTTGAGATGGTGAGGAAAATAAATGTTAGGCCCTATTTCGACTTCAGCTTTGTAGCTTTACAGACTTTATACACGTTATTGACATTCTACAGATGGAAGTTTCCTCTACTTGCAGTGTCCTCTGGGCTGCTGACGTCTCGCTGTACCAACATGTGGCTTACTAAACTGTGGTGTGTTTACCCTGTCGGCATCACGCCATCTTGCTCTGCTCTCACACTCTTCTACGTCCAATCAGTGGCCACAGATGCCAATGGAAGAGACAGGAACTCGGTGTGTGTCTGAGGTGAGACATGATGATGGCGTCGGAGTCCTTTAAGAGACAAGCAACCTTTGTCATCAGGAACGCGATGAGAGCTCTGGCTTGGTTTCCTAGTCTCAGGGACAGGACAGCTAGGGATGCTGACAAGCTGTCAGAACTGCTGGACGGCCATCATGAAGCATCCAGGGAGAGGACAAGGATCCTGCCAAGCCGTGCTAAGCGGATGGGTCCGTCTGCAGGCACAGGGCAGTGATCCCCTTGGAAGTGTGAGAGAGTGGGGGGATAATGTGCTTGCACTCTGCAGTTTTTTTCCTCAAGGTGCGGAGACCTTTGTGACAGCGGTGGATGTAAAGTTGTTACCAAGCATAGGCCTGTGCCAGCCACAGCCAAAGTGAGCCGGGGAGATTGCATTAGCCTGGGCATTTGTTTGAATGGCTAAGTGATAGCACATGACTGTGTAGAGACAGGCCAGTCCTCCCTGGTGACATGCTAATAGCGGGCCCCTGAGTATCGTTTTTGACATACCTTCAACATCAGGGACAATTCAAAGGTTACTCAACCAAACATTATGAAATGGTATGTGTTTTTGTTCAACTTGAAAATCTCTTTGTATCTCGGTAAAAAAGATGTGTCAGGTCACTCAACAGCTGTGTCTCCTATTGTTTTGGGGTTTCTCTGTTTTATTGCATGTACAGTATCCACTGTATGTATTGTCAAATAGTCTTAGATATCGCAAATCACATCTAATGAGGGTTCCAACTAGGTCATTCGCATTGCTAGATACCTCCCCAGTCTTAGAAAACAACAACCACAGCACGCTAGAATTCTCATTCACTGTCAACCTACAACAATTCACATTTCTTGCCATCCTAAAGGGAAAGCTTACCTTAACTATGGATTTATTGTTGTTTGTGTGTGTGCGTGTGTGTGCGTGCGTGTGTATGTGTGTGTGTTGTGTTGTGCCAGACCCATTTTGCGTTTTATCACCGCTACTTTCTTCTCCTTGATCATTCAACCGTGACAACCCAGCGTGTGTCTAATGTCCTTAAAACACCATGTCAGAGGCCTTCCGTGAAACACAGACACCCTCCTGGCTCCATTTGGCAGCCAGAGAAATATAAATCCTGCAAATCTGTCACTCAACCTTCCTTTAGAGCGAATAGACATAGTGAGCTATTGAACCTTCTTCCAGGTGGAAGACGCTGCCTGGTCGAAGATAGATGACATTGTATAGATTTTTGTTGCCGTGGGAGGTAACCAAGGTAGCCTTTGATTGTTTTTTATTTTTTTTATTTTGGGAGATAACGTGTACGGAAAAGCTGTAGTCTAGTTTAACAGAGAGCTGGAGCTCTGAAGAGGTGCTTGATTAAATAACGTTTGATCACATCCCAAAAGCTACTGTAAATAATCAACATAGAAGGAAGGTGCCCTGTCTTGGTCTGTGACTGAGCCAATCGTATTGGGCGTTGTACTGCAGGGCATATGATGCTGTCCCCCCCCCCCCCCTTTCTCGTCCACAGGACTGTGTGTGTCCTGCATCCTGCCCCGTTCCCCTCTGTCCCTGGGGAGCCCACCAACCTGCCACTTCAATGTCAGGTGCTGAAAGCTCACTAGCAGAGACGTTATTGAGCCTCAGTCATTTCCAGGGTTATTAGATCATCAACCTGTTTAACACACTATGAGAAAAGGGTTCCAAAAGTTTCTTTGGGTGTCCCCCGTAGGAGAACCCTTTTTGGTTCCAGGTAGAACCCTTTCTGTTTCCATGTAGAACCCTTTTTAGAACCCTCTGTTGAATGGATAGTGGTAGACTATGTCAATCTGGTCTCAGTCCATGCCTGACAACAGTAAACGCTGAACATTTGATATAAATAAATCCATACCAAAGTGGAGTGCATAAAGACGTGAAAACACTGCACATTAAGTACACAGTTGTTTGGAATTCGCCTCACCGCATGGCTCTTGCATATGAAAAATGAGGTCGGCAACACAATTTACAATTCAAATGGGTTTCCTTAGGGATGCCTATTTAAGATGCATTGGTATAATATATTTATTGTCTTTACCACTCACGACCGTCATCGAACATCATTAAGTAATGTGCACTCATTGGTAGAACAAAATAAAGTTGATCATCATTACTCATGGAGTCATTAGTATGCCCAAGTCCTCTCCATTGGATAACCAGCGTCTCAACAACACAAGCACGCTGTTTCTCCTGGTCTGTATCCATCAGGAAACATTTACACACTGGATACTAGGGAGGGAATCTGTCCGTAGCACTGCTGACAGACAGACAAATACACCAACATTTATTTATATGGGAAATAATGTAGGTTAATATCCCTGGCTTAATACACAGAAATGTACTACTATGATTATTGCGGAAACACCAGAGTGTAACACTGCCCTGGAATAAACTAGAAAAAGGCTTTTTTGGCTATTTCGTTTTTCACAAAGACAGGCTGGAAATGTGGGGAAATTCATTAGACATTACATCATACTCAGGTGTGTAAAGTACTTAAGTAAAAATACTTTAAAGCACCGTTAAGTCGATTTGTTTTGTAACTGTACTTTACCATTTATATTTAAAACCAAATACTTTTAAACTTTTACTAAAGTAGTATTTTACTGGGTGACTTTCACTTTAAATTGAGTCCTTTTCTATTAAGGTATCTTTACTTTTACTACAGTATAATATTTGAGTACTTTTTCCACCACTGAGTGCAGAGTACTTTTGCTTGTAATTGACTTTCAATACTATTTTAATGTTGCAGTTATAAATGATTGAATACCCCTTTATCAGAGGATAAATGAAACAGGCTGTCAATTGATTTCAACCATACTATCATTAGTTCATTTCTTACTCATCACATACATTATATTCTCTTTACATTGTTACTTTCTAGTTCACACTTTTAATGCACTTTGATTATTAATAACACTGTCTGGAGTTGAGTCTCTGGGGTTGTCTAACTATATCACTGTGTTTCATGCAAGATAAAATGAAAATAATCCATCTACGTGTTTCAGAAATGAGAAACTCACATCACAAGAATATTTTTGTGTTTGTGCGTGCACGGGCTGTAGTACATGAACACACAATACAAGTGTGCTCTATCCACCTCCGCTGTGGCCATATGTTAACTAATCCAGGTCTCTCTCTCTCTCTCTCTCTCTCTCGCTCTCTCTCTCTCTCTTTCTCTCTCTCTCTGTCTCTCTCTCTCTCTCTCTCTTTCTCTCTCTCTCTCTCTCTCTCTCTCTCTCTCTGTCTCTCTCTCTGTCTCTCTCTCTCTCTCTCTCTCTCTCTCTCTCTCTCAATTCAAGGGGCTTTATTGGCATGGGAAACATATGTTAACATTGCCAAAGCAAGTGAAGTAGATAATATACAAAAGTGAAATAAACAATAAACATGAACAATAAAAATTACACTCATAGAAGTTCCAAAAGAAAAAAGACATAACACATGTCATATTATGTATACAGTGTTGTAACGATGTACAAATGGTTAAAGTACAAAAGGGAAAATAAATAAGCATAAATATTGGTTGCATTTACAATGGTGTTTGTTCTTCACTGGTTGACCTTTTCTTGTGGCAACAGGTCACACATCTTGCTGCTGTGATGGCACACCGTGGTATTTCACCCAGTAGATATGGGAGTTTATCTATATCTATCTATATCGGGTTTGTTTTCAAATTCTTTGTGGATTTGTGTAATCTGAGGGAAATATGTGTCTCTAATATGGTCATACCTTTGGCAGGAGGTTAGGAAGTGCTGCTCAGTTTCCACCTCATTTTGTGGGCAGTGTGCACATAGCCTGTCTTCTCTTGAGTGCCAGGTCTGCCTACAGCAGCCTTTCTCAATAACAAGGCTATGCTCACTGAGTCAGTACATAGTCAAATCAAATCAAATCAAAGAGTATTGGTCAGGTGCACCAAATACCTTACAGTGAAATGCTTACTTACAGGCTCTAACCAACAGTGCAATTTTGAAGTAAAAAAAAAAGGTATTAGGTGAACAATAGATAAGTAAAGAGACAAAAACAACAGTAAAAAATACAGCGAAAAATAACAGTAGCGAGGCTATATATAGTAGCGAGGCTATATACAGTAGCGAGGCTATAACAGGAGTGAGGCTATAACAGTAGCGAGGCTTTAAACAGGCACCGGTTAGTCAGGCTGATTGAGGTAGTATGTACATGTAGATATGGTTATGGCTGATTGGGGGGGGCACACAATGCAAATAGTCCTGGAAGCCATTTGATTACCTGTTCAGGAGTCTTATGGCTTGGGGGTAAAAACTGTTGAGAAGCCTTTAGGTCCTAGACTTGGCACTCCGGTACCACTTGCCATGCGATAGTAGAGAAAACAGTCTATGACTGGGGTGGGTGGGGTCTTTCACAATTTTTAGGGCCTTCCACTGACACTGCCTGGTGTAGAGGTCCTGGATGGCAGGCAGCTTAGCCCCAGTGATGTACTGGGCCGTACGCACTACTCTCTGTGGTGCCTTGTGGTCAGAGGCCAAGCAGTTGCTGTACCAGACAGTGATGCAACCAGTCAGGATGCTCTCGATGTTGCAGCTGTCGAGCATTTTGAGGATCTGAGGACCCACGACAAAGCTTTTTAGTTTCCTGATGGGGAATAGGCTTTGTCGTGCCCTCTTCACAACTGTCTTGGTGTGTTTGGACCATTCTAGTTTGTTGGGGATGTGGACACCAAGGAACTTGAAACTCTCAACCTGCTCCACTACAGCCTTGTCGATGAGAATGGGGGCGTGCTCTGTCCTCCTTTTCCTGTAGTCCACGATCATCTCCTTAGTCTTGGTTACGTTGAGGGATAAGTTGTTATTCTGGCACCACCCGGCCAGGTCTCTGACCTCCTCCCTATAGGCTGTCTCATCGTTGTCGGTGATCAGGCCTACCACTGTTGTGTCGTCTACAAACTTAATGATGGTGTTGGAGTAGTGCTTGGCCACGCAGTCGTGGGTGAACAGGGAAAAGTAGGAGGGGACTGAGCACGCACCCCTGAGGGGCTCCAGTGTTGAGGATCAGTGTGGCAGATGTGTTGCTACCTACCCTCACCACCTGGGGGCGGCCCATCAGGAAGTCCAGGATCCAGTTGCAGAGGGAGGTGTTTAGTCCCAGGATCCTTAGCTTATTGATGAGCTTGAGGGCACTATGGTGTTGAACGCTGAGCTATAGTCAATGAATAGCATTCTCACGTAGGTGTTCCTTTTGTCCAGGTGGGAAAGCGCAGTGTGGAGCGCAAAAGAGATTGCATCATCTGTGGATCTGTTTGGGCGGTATGCAAATTGGAGTGGGTCTAGGGTTTCTGGGATAATGGTGTTGATGTGAGCCATTACCAGCCTTTCAAAGCACTTCATTGCTACGGACGTGAGTGCTCTGGGTCTGTAGTCATTTAGGCAGGTTGCCTTGGTGTTCTTGGGCACAGGGACTATGGTGGTCTGCTTGAAACATGTTGGTATTACAGACTCAATCAGGGACATGTTGAACATGTCAGTGAAGACACCTGCCAGTATGGTCAGCACACACACAGAGCACACGTCCTGGTAATCTGTCTGGCCCCGCAGCCTTGAGAATGTTGACCTGTTTAAAGCTCTTGCTCACGTCAGCTACGGAGAGCGTGATCACACAGTCATCCAGAACAGCTGATGCTCTCATGCATGCCTCAGTGTTGCTTGCCTCGAAGCAAGCATAGAAGTGATTTAGCTCATCTGGTAGACTCGTGTCACTGGGCAGCTCGCGGCTGTGCTTCCCTTTGTAGTCAAAGCTTTCCTTAAGTTTAGGTCAGTCACAGTGGTCAGGTATTCTGCCACTGTGTGCTCTCTGTTTAGGGCCACATAGCATTCTCGTTTGCTCTGTGTTTTTGTTAATTATTTTCAATGTGTCAAGTAATTATCTTTTTATTTTCTCATGATTTGGTTGGGTCTAATTGTGTTGCTGTCTTAGGGCTCTGTGGGGGTCTGTTTGTGTTTGTGAACAGAGCCCCAGGACCAGCTTGCTTAGGGGACTTTGCTCCAGGTTCATCTCTCCGTAGGTGATGGCTTTGTTATGGAAGGTTTGGGAATCGCTTCCTTTTAGGTGGTTGTAGAATTTAATGTCTATTTTCTGGATTTTGATAATTAGCGGGTAACGGCCAAATTCTGCTCTGCATTATTTGGTGTTTTACGTTATACGTCTCTATCTCTCTCGCTCTCTCTTTCCCTCTCTCATTCTTTCTTTCTCTCTCTCTCTCTCTCTCTCTCTCTCTCTCTCTCTCCCTCTCTCTTTCTATCTCTCACTCTCTCTTTCTTTCTCTCTCTCTCTATCTGTGCACTGTGTGCATCTCTCCAGCTTAACTCCAGAGAGAGGAGAAGGGCTCCCTCCCTCTATCCTTCCCTTTTGTTGTCGCCATCTCCCACTGCGGGTAATGTGAATGGACTCAGTCTCCTGGATGCCATGGCCCTCTCGAGCTCTCTATGTCTCCCAGGCAAATCCACTGCAGCCTTTCACAAGGGAACACAAGTCTGCAGTCTGTGGGGAGCGATTGGAAGGGATGGGTTTGGTCTTGGACTTGAGGATCCCACTGTACAGTCTGTACACTGCCTGGCTCACCATCCTGACAGAGCTTTGTTTTGAATCCACAAGAACTTGACATATGCCTCAAATCGTTTGCTCTCGCTATGCTGGGGACCCCGTGGTCCTCCTTTGATCAGAGACAGAGCCCTGTGTTGTCTGGTGAGTGTGTGTCAGTGTGTGTCAGTGTGTGTGTGTGTGTGTGTGTGTGTGTGTGTGTGTGTGTGTGTGTGTGTGTGTGTGTGTGTGTGTGTTTATGGGGGATGGGGGGGAAACAGAAACAGCTGACGCTAGTTCAGTTATCTTTTACACGGCTATTGAAACTTCAATACAAAACAATGTTAGACAGACATACTGTATAGACACGTGAAAATATCCAAATCAATGCGTCTTGACCGTTTTGACTTCAATTCTATTATTTTATGTCATTAAGTGCAATAACCACTTCACGTTGATAATGCAATAAAGGATAAAGAACATGAAGCAGTCAAGAGACAGAGCTTGTCTGTCTGTTATTGTAATGACATACCAATAAGGTGTGTGTTTACCTTATCAAAAAGCAAAATCAAACAATACTCTTTTGTGTCTATGATGGCATTTGTAGTTCTCAGTCTGAGATATACCACGTAATATAGCAACAGCAGTCTGGATAGTATCCCTTTCTCTCTCTCTCTCTCTCTCTCTCTCTCTATTTTATCTCTATTTTCTCTCTTTTCTCTCTCTCTTTCTCTCTCTTCTTTCCCCAGACTCCCTCTGGGACCCACTGATCGCTCTAGTAGCAGACTCTTCCTCTCTCTCTCTGTCTCTCTCTGTCTGCCTCTCTCTCTCTGCCACTCCCTGTCTGCCTCTCTCTCTCTGCCTCTCTCTGTCTGCCTCTCTCTCTCTGCCTCTCTCTGTCTGCCTCTCTCTCTCTTCCTCTCTCTGTCTGCCTCTCTCTCTCTGCCTCTCTCTCTATGTCTCTCTCTCTCTTTCTCTCTCTCTCTGCCTCTCTTTCTCTGCCTCTCTCTCTCTTCCTCTCTCTCTTCCTCTCTCTGTCTGCCTCTCTCTCTCTGCCTCTCTCTCTCTGCCTCTCTCTCTTTCCTCTCTCTCTCTGCCTCCCGTTCTCTGCCTCTCTCTCTCTGCCTCTCTCTCTCTCTCTTCCTCTCTGTCTGCCTCTCTCTCTCTGTCTGCCTCTCTCTCTCTGCCTCTCTCTCTTCCTCTCTCTGTCTGCCTCTCTCTCTCTGCCTCTCTCTCTCTGCCTCTGTACGGCTTCCACTGTTAGACTAATAAAAGCCCAAACCAATGATCAACTAAATGTTCTCTCTAGCTAGATGTTGGAGGTGGTGGCAGTGAAGGAGGGGGGGATAGAAACCTAGAGAACAGTGATTGAGCGCGGTGTAAAATAGGTCAGTTCTCAGAGCTCTCTGATCGCTAGAGCATGGCCTCTGCATTTCATGCTACATTAGCTGGATTTTAAGAGTTTCCCTCCATGGATGTTTTAAGCTTAATTTCGTGGAAGTGCGGACTGGCTGATGAGGCTAGGGCGCGAGGGGCACATGGGGGTGCTACCTGGCATCGGGGAAGGGGGGTATTAGGGCTAGGTGGGAATCCCAATGCCACTGTGTGACAGCAGACTATCTGGATGCGCCATATTGTTTTCATGTTAATCTCTTTATCTTATTTTCATTTCTTAGTGTTATCCACACAAAGATAATTAAATGTACCCAAGTAAGCCTGGGTAGGAAGTGGGGGGGGGGGGGGGGGGGGGGCAAAGCCTACTTTCACTGTGAGTAAAAAAAAAATGCCCCATCCCATTCAGAATGCAAGGGGTCTGCATAGTGTCCAGTCCTCTGTCTGCTATTGTGACTGTTGTCAAGGTGCATCCCTACCTTATACATTATCACCTCTAATGTACCAGAGCTCTTTGCTCACCCCTAGTGGCAATGTGCAGTTGATACTCAGAGAACCTATCCACAACTAATAGTGTTTACTCTCTCATTTCAATGTCCAGTGGGCAGCAGCTGAAATGACCAACTTGTTTGATATCCATAAGCTTTTGATACAGAACAATGTAATGTAATAACAACATAACCAATTCATGGACCTGCAGGGAAATAAATACAACTACATTTTATTTGTACATTTTACACACCGAATACAACAGGTGTAGACCTTACAGTGAAATGCTTACTTACCTGCCCTTAACCAACAATGCAGTTTGAAGAAAAATACCTACAAAAAAATAACAATAGCGAGGCTATATATAGGGGGTTACCGGTACAGAGTGAATGTGCGGGGGCACCGGTTAGTATGTACATGTCGGTAGAGTTAGGGTTAGGGTTATGCATAGATAATAACAGAGAGTAACAGCAGCGTAAGTGGGGGGGGGGGGGGGGGGGGGGCAGAGAAAATAGTCTGGGTAGCCATTTGATTAGGTGTTCAAGAGTCTTATTGCTTGGGTGCAGAAGCTGTTTAGAAGCCTCTTGGACCTAGACTTGGTGCTCCGGTATCTCTTGCCATGCGGTAGCAGAGAGAACAGTCTATATAGTTGTTTCCTAGCATTTGACGGTACAGTATATTAAATTATTTTTGCCAGAATTGAAAATCGCCTGAGTGGAAGAGATTAAAAAAGGGTGACTGCACTTCCTGATTTGGCCTCATTTTAGGTTTGGTTAATTAAGAAATGCTGAATTCAAATGTGAGTTGGTTTCGGGGTGTGGTGTGATGTGGGTGTCTCATGTGTGTGTTTGCAGGTGGGAAGAGTTATCTAAATTATTACGCCAATTAACTTCAGAAGGCTGGTGTTCAACCGTGGCGAAGTTGGTTTGACTACAGGGCTAGGTAGGGACCGTCAATAAATTACACAATGTAAATGAGACAATATTGTCTCATTTACTCATATATGTTGCACACCTCATTAACATCAGAACGCGCTAAAGCAGTCATTTTGATTTTCAATATTTGTATATGAATTTTATACTATTTATAGTTAATTTGAGGTTTTTACATATTATCCCATATTGTGTAATTTAACGATGGTCCCTAACTAGCTCCATAGGTATATCCTAAGTCCAACCAAATTTACCACAGGCATTACGATTGTGTCGCGTGCAGCTGCACTCCGAATTGATGATTACTTGTGTGCCTCCAGCTGTGGGCAGGATTGAAACAAACACAACCTTCACTTACATTGTGATGCTGTCACGACCGCAAGTCTCACAAAACTCAATTTTGGACGAGACTGACTTTAAGACCAAAATTATCCTATTTACACTTTGAAGTCAATTTTGAGAGTTGAATAAATATTTCTGACTTACATCGATGCCTCATAGGCTGTTTATCTTGATTTTTAAGGGGCAATTGCTCGTTACCTATGAGTGTCATTGTTTGTAATTCTGCACTGAGCCCTCCCCTCCACCAACAGCTGCTATTGTCGACAACATGTCATCATCAATTGTGTACAAAATCCCTGCCCTCCCCCAGCCTCACCCCTTAGATTACAGGGGGAGGTCCAAGTATTTAACCTGACTGCTGTGTAGTGGCGGCAGCTAGCACTGCATAATTAAACACCATTGCCCCCAAGCTAAGCGCTAATCTAAGCTGTCCCCCCACTTTCCTTTAATCGGCCACATCCAGCTGATCTGGCAACCGGGGCCTTTTTATAAGTACTTACCAAGATCATTGATTTGAGAAATTATCCAGTAAACTTGCAAGTTGTGATTGGGTGGGTCTTTAATGGCATGATCAGGATGGTCACGTTGACGTCCACTGCTGAGCTAATTGTGGCTAATTTACTGTGAAGTTGATCTGAGGCTAGTGTTGTTTGGGGACTACCCTAATGCTACTTATGTTCATCAAGTGAATCTCGCAAAGCACTTTTGTTGACACGAGCTCAGAGATGACGGACTAGAGTGTTGATATGAACGTATACAATGTTTGCACTTGCAAACTCTAAAGAGGCTTGAGTGTGAAGAAATGAAATCGTCACATCGGTATTTTCCAGTCATTATTTTATGATGGATTAGATTGGTTTCTTGTAACTGTGTGGATTTATGGGAGGAACCATGTGGAAAGAATGGAATTGTCTCACAATTTAGGAAATAGGTCATGTGTGGTTTGTATTTCCCACCTAGAGTAATTTACCAAAGCTAACAGAATCTTCTGTATTTTTGGTAGCTAACAGAAAATCAATCTATAATATTTTTGGGTCCTAAGTCAAACCAAATACTTCAATAACTTAAAAAAAAAATAGTATAGTATTAATGTGTCAAGTCTGTGTGCATATTGTCCATTAGTTTCTAGTAGATAGAACATATTGTTCAAGAGAAAATAGTATCATTTATTAAAAAAACATATATTCATCAATGGCATTATTTTTAAGTACCTCTGAAACTCTTCTAACTATTGGCTTTTTTCACAACTGCCACCAGTTTACATATTGACACAGTAAAATGAATAAAAGTTTAATATATACATATATATATAAAGGATATTTCATGCTGAAACCCTCATATTGAACACCAATGGTATTTACTAAGTTGCTGATTTGTATGTAGGTTAATGTTTTACAGCTTTATCACGTTTTTTGTATTATTTCATTTAATTATTTTATATATTTTACATGTGATAAAGCCCCTCGGAGGGCCAGAAATTATTACAGACACCTGTGATAATCTGAAATACTCAAAACGGCCACTAGATAAAAAAATACCAAAAATTCTGGTAGTTTAATGGTAAATTTAGAAAATGTTCATTAATATACCCTCCCTTCGCAACCTTATTCTCACCATATAAACAATTCCACAAGCTGGAATATTGAGAACCCATAATGTGGATCAAAGCACATCATATTATAACTTACAACCATAACAAAGTTGCGCTATGTTTTAATCTTATATACTATGATCTGCTTGTAATCCTTGTACAAAAGTGCCCTACACTAAATATACATCTTATTGGTGGGTATTAATCTTCCCTGTGCATATGTCATGTGCTATAAAAGGGTTTAATGAGACGGAACTGGGTTCAGAGGGGGATGCTCTCACTTAGTCCCTGTTCGCTCTTATATATAGATATATATACAGTATATTGGGGCCTATCCACTCATTAGATGCTTCAACCTAATGACTGGCCTCCACTGCAGACACGTTTACATGGGATTCAAACAGCAGTCTTCTCCTTTGTCCTAAAAACATTCCATTGACTTCTGACTGTAACTTTATTTCAAGGACACATTTTCTGTCCTGTTCGGCCAAATTGCTGAATGTGTTTGGTCTCTGGGTGAACTTCTCACCTCCCTTTGGGTTTCACTATGGTCTAGGATCTCTCTTTCAGGGTGAACTTCTCATCTCCCTTTGGGTTTCACTATGGTCTAGGATCTCTCTTTCAGGGTGAACTTCTCACCTCCCTTTGGGTTTCACTATGGTCTAGGATCTCTCTTTCAGGGTGAACTTCTCACCTCCCTTTGGGTTTCACTATGGTCTAGGATCTCTCTTTCAGGGCTCTATTATTATTCAATTTAAACGTCAATCCTATTTACGGCTCCTCTTTCCCCTCGTCTGCCCGGGGCCATGAAACGATTCATCCGGCGGGCTCCATGTCTCCACAGCCTGTCATAACGCCTCTGTTGGGATATGCGTGGTGGAGACCAGTGTGTGTGTGTGTGTGTGTGTGTGTGTGTGTGTGTGTGTGCGTGCGTGCGTGCGTGCGTGCGTGCGTGTGTGTGTGTGTGTGTGTGTGTGTGTGTGTGTGTGTGTGTGTGTGTGTGTGTGTGTGTGTGTGTGTGTGTGTGTGGGTGGTAGACTGTCTGACTCAGTCTCCCAGACTTCCATGCTGAGGTCAGTGTCTGGTACATGATGCCCTTCTGATAACTTGCAGCGCATGATGAATTGTTATCCTTATCCATAGCCCCCCCCCCCCCACACACACACCAATGCACGCATTCACACACACACACACACACACACACACACACACACACACACACGCACACACACACACACACACACACACACACACACACACACACCTGGTTTGAGGTGAGAAGGCCCACCTGAGCATTCCTCTCTCTATAACACTTCATCATGATCAAAGAGGATTAATGCCAAAGCCTGTAAGAGCTCAAGGAAACCACTCCTCCTCTGTCAATCAAATTACCACTAGACATCTGCGTAGTGATAATCACTAAGGCTGGTGGCATATTTAATTGATATACAGGCTGACTGTAATGTTGCAGCATGAGGCAGTTTCTGGTAAAAAAAAAAAAAGGCTTCCCATCTTGAATTCTGGATTGACATAAACAATGACAAGGCCCAGGCAAACAATAGAAGAAGAAAACTGCTTACATAGAAATATTTAGACATATGCCCGAGTGCCTCCTACCTGCCTTCTAAATGCAGACAGACAGACATGGTGCAAGAGACAGCTCACAATATGTGTCAGATTTGAGCAGATTTACGTTTGGTGACAAAAACGAGAGAGAGTGAGAGCGAGAGAGAGTGAGAGAGAAATTAGAAGAGGCTTAAAGTAGCTCCTCCTCACCACCTCTCCCTTGGCATCCCAATTTGTACCCCTGTGGAACTGTCCAGGTCAGCAGAAAGGCAAGGCGGGTTAAAGGATGTAAAGACATGCCCATCATCTCATGTTTTTGTTCTTGTTGCTTCCTATTCCTGGTCTCATTTTAACGTCTCCTGCCCAATTAAAGGGGTGGAAAGCGGTAACCAGGAGGCACAACGATGTTTTTAGGCAGAAGAGAAAAGAAGTTGGGCTAATGTCTGATTGACAACCACAGGTAGACATTAAGCAAATGGCATCGTTAAAAAAAATGCGGGAAGCTAGCTATACCTGGGCGAGGCTCACAGATACCCGCTCGGCGTGGCTCCTTCGCGTGACATCAGAGGCAAGGACGCTCGCAGCTGCACTACTAACAACAGAGTTGCTTCCCCCTGTTTTAATATCCCCTTTCAGGCTGGTTCATAAAAGGAAGGGAAAGACCAAAGCTGAGAGGTTTAACTATCCCTGTTAGAGTGGTGATGTCTGGATGGATGGATGCTTCAAACACTAGGCCTCCTCCAATGACTGGATCTCCAGCCTCATTGACTTGTTCGTTCCACTGTCTGTTATTGCTGACCTGTTTTGCTTATCAGGAGAAGCAACTTGATTATATACTGCATCCGAACAAAGGGTTTCCCCTTGATGGGGATGAAAGGGGGAGAGAGATAGGGGTAAGGTAATATATGTTGTGTTAGTGGATGAGCATAACTTAGAGAGTATCCTATCACCTTTGACTGAGGTGTCATGAACCAACCCGAATGCATTGGCCCTCTCCTCTCTGTGTTGTATTCACTGTCACCTGGGAGTTGCAGAAAAAGTCATTTTAATATTTGTTAATGTTGTAACCATGAAAAGTCCTTTCCTAGACACTATATACGTAAATACACTTGTGTTTGTACAGTGTGTGTGTGTGTGTGTTTCTACTAGCGTGTGTGTGTGTTTGTCTCTGTGTGTGTCTAGTAGTGTGGGTGTGTTTGTGTGTGTGTGTGTGTGTGTGTTTCTACTAGCGTGTGTGTGTGTTTGTCTCTGTGTGTGTGTGTGTGTGTTTCTACTAGCGTGTGTGTGTGTTTGTCTCTGTGTGTGTCTAGTAGTGTGGGTGTGTTTGTGTGTGTGTGTGTGTGGGTGTGTGTTTCTACTAGTGTGTGTGTGTGTGTGTGTGTGTGTGTGTGTGTGTGTGTGTGTGTGTGTGTGTGTGTGTTTCTACTAGTGTGTGTGTGTGTGTGTGTGTGTGTGTGTGTGTGTGTGTGTGTGTGTGTGTGTGTGTGTGTGTGTGTGTGTGTGTGTGTGTGTCCGTCGTTGGTACTCTTTGGGAAATGGCAGCGTGCATATGCAGGCAGCCAAGGAGAAAAGGGAATGTGAAATCATTTGACTGCTGACTGTCCTGCTGAGGCGCCTCAGGCTGTTACACATTTCCATTGAGTTACTTTATGATCAGGCCAGTATGTTATTGAAATATGATCTCTTTAGCCCGGCTCATTCTGCCACCAAATGACAGAATCTAAGCACATTGATGCAGACCAAATATCAAATAGAGGGCACTTGCCAGTAAGGACATAAAGCCTTTTTGATCCAAGGTACCATATCTCTCTCTCCTCACTCTAGCATTTTGATATTGCCAGGGCCAAATAGTGAAATGACTAATCCATAGCCAATTGGAATCTCAAGAAAAATAATAAAAACTAAAAAAATATATATTTTTTAAAATTAATTTGTAATATTTTTTTTACGTTTGGCTGACACAAATATGCATGAAGACTAAAGGTAGACAATTATCTATACGCAATTCTCACCACTTGCTATTTGCATGTTGTAATTCTGTTTCTTAAGAAATAACTTGTGTTTTGGAATGGATAGATGATATGGGGAAGCCCCAGTGTCTGCCACAGACCCCTGTTATAATGGTGTTTGTAGCGTTTACAGACGTCGCGGTGAGAGATAAATAGTTTTCTCTTTCCCGCATAGAAATTGGATTTTGACACTATGCATCGTCTTAGACAGGTGCATGTTCAGCTCATAACTGTCATAGACCGACTCGCTTGTTGCCGAGTGCATTAGACCAATAAATAAATAATGAAATAAATAAAATAAACTGCATGCACATTTCAAATCCATAAACGTATCTAATCTCCTGTGAAAAGGATTGGGAATGGGTAGATGGGGACACATTTCCGAGTTGCGCCATTATGTAAATTGAAGCCAATCAAATAGAGGCCATAGAGCACTATTGTAATACGGCATGATTAGCTAGTGGGCTTTGACTGGGACATAAAAATTGTCATATCAATGAATGAATGCAGTCCTGCACGGTTAACATGCTAATTTACCCCATGAACTTAATTTAACTCGTAAGTGGATGACGTTACACATTGTAACTTTAAGTATGTACAAAACATGATATTGTTAGTAACTATTAAATTAAACTAATAACATTTTAAAGTCATATTATTTTTGTTTTTGTGTGTTGCACAAGTAGGACAGACAACAGCAAGACACGTAGCACCAACAGCTCTCCTGGTAAATAGTTAGGTCTTTGGGAAGCGATTTGAAGCAGATAACCTAGGTTTTATCCTTGTTGTTTCTAATATCTCTGCCTGAATCAAAGAGAGGTCTGGCCTGTTTGGACGTCCTTGCTTGTCCCTCTATCTTAGCCAATAATTCCTCCTCAATCAGAAATAGGCGAATGAGAACTTTCTCTAGCTCTGTCCCCTCTGTCTGCTGTTTAGCAGCATTGTTCCTGTGAATTACTTTAGGTAGGTGAGAACTTGCTGACAGTAAACCTTGCCTTTACTGACCTTGTTTCTTGCCAGGATACAATTTGTGTGTGTGTGAGAGAGAGACATTTTTTTTATTCAGG
The DNA here is from genome assembly GCF_901001165.1 of Salmo trutta. NCBI lineage: Eukaryota > Metazoa > Chordata > Actinopteri > Salmoniformes > Salmonidae > Salmo > Salmo trutta. The sequence continues at coordinate 7,865,118 of NC_042958.1, forward strand.
CTTGACCTTTAAAATAAACCACTGTACCGTTGAAAAGCTTGTTTAATGACAGAGAAATACCAAATTCAGGTGCTGAGAGATGTGTGTTCTGAGCCTGGCAATACACGTGTGAGGTGAGACTGTTTCATGGCCCTTCGAGTCGGATGAGGGCCCAGGACAGGGTCAAACTGCATCACCATAGCGGTGATAAATACAGTGATTCAAATACAGTGGCTTGGCCCAAGTGGTCAGTTTCACGATAGAGTAGACAACTTCAATATAAAACAATATCATTTTGATACACATCAGTCTATATATAAATAAAACAATGACTATTTTAATGACTTTTGCTATATTGCAGTATACCGTTTCCATATAGTGCTCTACACTTCATAGTATGACAGCATTTGATACATCAGCCCAGCTTGGCTGAGGCTGTGACCATGTATATTCCTTTAGTGAGTACTTCCGGACAGGATATCTCCCAGACTCGCGCCGCATATAAAGCCACTTTGTATGTAATGTGCAAATATGCGAGCCCTTGTTGTACACATATGATTAGGACTGGTGGAACACCACACAGCCGCCACCTCCGCAGGTCCTCCAATTCTTTACGATTTTATTCACAACTGCTGAGCAGGAAAAAGGATTGGGGGGGGGGGGGGGGGGGGTTGTGGAAGGAGGGGGCAAAGAGACATTTGCGTACTCATCAATTCCCACCTCGCCCCTCTCGTTCGTTCGCTTCATGCGGACTCCCTCTTCTGTCTCTCTGTCTCTAATAACGTTTTTAGTAGTGTTTACTAATGTATCATTCATTAACCGTCAGGCACCATGAGGAAACATCATCTATCCGACAAAGTGGAGGTTATTATCGCATTAAATCATTTTCACAATATACCTGTGTGGCTCTGCGTGACAGGCCTGGTTTGGCTGTCTCCCTTCCCTTTTCCCCTCCTCCGCTGTCCTCTCCCCATGCCCCGGGGGGAAACTCTCCCAGCCATCATGAGATATGAGCCAGGCTTGTGATGAATATGATATTACCCGTGTCACTGGCTGAGCTCTTTGCTCTCCACTACTACATCTCTCTCTCCCTCTCTCTCGGTCTTTTCCTCTCCCTCT